>NC_037670.1:50266828-50355240 GCF_003255815.1 Theropithecus gelada | reverse complement strand
CCACTGCACTCCAGCCTGGGCGACAGAGCGAGACTCCGTCTAAAAAAAAAAAAAAAAAATTAAAATTAAAATTAAAAATAAAGGCTGGGCGTGGTGGCTCAAGCCTGTAATCCCAGCACTTTGGGAGGCCGAGACGGGTGGATCACAAGGTCCGGAGATCGAGACCATCCTGGCTAACACAGTGAAACCCTGTCTCTACTAAAAAATACAAAAAACTAGCCGTGCAAGGTGGCGGGCGTCTGTAGTCCCAGCTACTCGGGAGGCTGAGGCAGGAGAATGGCGTAAACCCGGGAGGCAGAGCTTGCAGTGAGCCGAGATCCGGCCACTGCACTCCAGCCTGGGCGACAGAGTGAGACTCCATCTAAAAAAAAAAAAAAATTAAAAATTAATCAGGGTGTGGAGTGCGGGTGCTCTCACCAAGAGTGCCTCACTCTATTCACTGTGTCTCCTGGCTGACACACGTCCAATCCAGCTAAAATCAGAGCTTCCTAATGATAGCAGCCTGGTCTCCCCGTGCGCCCCTTACTTACAACACCCTGGGGAGCTGAGTAACTGCCAATTATTATTGCGGGGAAGGAGGTAAGAAACCTTAACTGTGTTTTATACCTTTACCCTGAAGGAGACTGTCAGGGAAAATGGGAAGGGATGGGGTCCTGCATGCGTGGGACTCAATTTTAACGCTCGTGTGGATGTGGCACGTCGGGCCCATCTCCCCGCCGGGTTCCTGGTCCTGGATGGACGGGGCTGGGAAACCTCAGCGCTGCTTATCGAGCTCTGCTGCAGAGGCTGCAGCCGCATAATTACTCTTTTGCCTTGTTTGTGCCTGACTTCACGGCGCACTGTTCCCCTGGTTCCGGGGTCTGTTCACGTTTGTGAGTCTGTGTCACCGGGTTCTTTATGTGCCCACTTAGCCACCCTGACACCTGCCGTCCTATTTCCTGCTTAGACCTAACAGGAATGGATTTCCATCATGGGTGTTTCTAATGTGTGCTGAACAAGCTTCTGGGAGGCGCCGGGACGTGCAGAGCGGATGGCTACTGATGAGACAGGCGGGGGGTAAGCAGGAGGCACACGGGGGCCTATGTGTCCTTAAAGAAGAGGCAGGGTTTGCCAGGCGCGGTGGTTCACGCCTGTAATCCCAGCACTTTGGGAGGCCAAGGTGAGCGGATCACCTGAGGTCAGGAGTTCAAGACCAGCCTGGCCAACATGGCAAAACCCCGTCTCTATTAAAAATACAAAAATTAACTGGGCATGGTGACAGGCATCTGTAATCCCAGCTACTCAGGAAGCTGAGGCAGGAGAATCGGTTGAACCTGGGAGGCAGAGGTTGCAGTGAGCCGAGATCACGCCATTGCACTCCAGCCTGGGCAACAAGAGTGAGACTCCGTCTCAAAAAAAAACAAAAAAAGAGAAGAGACAGGGTTGAGCCCCGCATGTCAGAGCCAAGGACAGAGGAGAGGGTGACCTCAAGGCTGCCATGCAGTGGGCAACAGTGCGCTGCGACTGTATGAATCCGGGGGACGGAATCTTCCACCCCCAGCAACCTGGACCACGCCATCCGAAGCCAGGGAGACGTGGGCCCCGGCAGCCTAGCAGAGGCCAGCTGTCTCCTGCTGTTGACAGACAGCCACAGAGCACACCCCACCCACCCTCGGATGCCGCATGGCCTGCGGCAGCAGCTCTGTCAAATTTCATGTCCGCAGTCCTCTGTCGCATCTCGCTCATGACTCAATGTTCAAAGCTTTCAGCCAGCCCGGTTCTGCCCTCTCTGGGATAATATAACAATCAGAGAAAAGGAGCTTGGCCTGCACAGGAGGCCCCAGGAGGAGCCGGGTTCAGGCTACGTGGCTTCCAGCACCTGGGTCCACTTGCCCATCAAAGAGGAGGTACAAAAATGGGAGAGTCTGTGGTTTCCTTATCAGCTCAGACCAAAGCCATGACAGGGGAGAACCCCAAACTCCTCATTAAATCCATTCAGTTTTGGGGGTGGGGGAAGAGTAAACTCCTTCTCTGCTAGCACCAGGCAGTGAGTTCTGATTCCCACGCAGGCCAGCCTGGTGCTAGCAGTGGCTGAGGGCAGCTCCTGCCCCGGTCTCCTGCCAGCTGCTCAGATAGACCCGGAATGTCAGGGACCTGGCACCAGCCACCCAGGCCAGCACTGTCCTACACCCTAACACAGGATCCCGCCACCGACCTGCCTGAACTCCAGCCAAGAGGGACCAGAGAGAATGGAAAGGCCGTGGGTACCTGGGCTTTGTCTACCTGGCCCGGAGATGACCACCTTTGTGAGTGGGAGGGGCTGGATGAGGAACAAGGTCCCTCCCGGGGGGCGGGGGACAACAACCACCTGAGCGAGTGGGGAGGGCCTGGACGGAGAGGGGGGCCCTCCTGGGGGTGATGACCACCTGAGTGGGGAGAAGCTGGGCGGGGAGCGGGGGCCCTCCTGGGGGTGATGACTACCTGAGTGGGTAGGGGCTGGACAGGAGCGCAGCGGGACCTCCTGGTAAGGTCCATCGTGCTTTGCTTTCCGCCTGGCCCAGCGGAAGAGTTTGGTAATCGATGGCTATGATGGTGGCTGTTTTTAAGTTTGTGTTGCTGGCAAAAAAAGGACACAGGGTCCCTTTGCAAAGAATAGTTCAGGGAGCTTTGGGGATGCAGGGACATAGTGTGTCCAGAGTTGGTTCCTGTTGGTGGGTTCGTGGTCTCCCTTCAATAATGGAGCCACGGCCCTTCGCAGTGAGTGTTACAGGTCTTAAAGATAACACGGACCCAAACAGTGAGCGGTAGCAAGGTTTATTGTGAAGACAGAAAGAACTAACCTTCCACAACATAGAAGAAGGCCGGAGTACGCTGCGGCTGCATGCTGGCGGTGAGTGGGGAGTGCATCGAGGAAGGCCAGCTTTTATTCCCTTATTGGCCCCTCCATGTTCCATTTCTGTCCTATCAGAGTGCCCTTTTTTCAATCCTCCCCACGATTGACTGCTTTTAGAATCCTGCTGATTGGTGTATTTTACAGAGTGCTGATTGGTGCATTTTTACAGAGTGGTGATTGGTGCTTTTTACAGAGTGCTGATTGGTACGCTTTACAATCCTCTTGCTAGCTACAGAGCACTGATTGGTGCATTTTTACAGCGCGCTGATTGGTGCATTTTACAATCCTCTTGCTAGCTACAGAGTGCTGATTGGTGCATTTTACAATCCTCTTGCTAGACACAAAAGTTCTCCAAGTCCCCACTTGACCCAGGAAGTCCAGCTGGTTTCACCTCTGCCCGGGAGGCTGGCGCCTGCCACCTGCTGTCTCCCTCCCAAGGACACAGCCTACCCTTCCCTCCAGGTGGAATTCCCTAGACCTAATCACAGCGCCCTGGAAGGGCCAACCCCACAGGGCTCAGATTGGCATAGGGCATGACTGGTCCAGAAAGAACAAAGCCTGCATACATCATGTCCCAGGAGACGGAGTCCCTCTGGGGAAACTCGAGGACGCTTCGTTTGGATTTCAGACTCACAAAGACCATCAAGCATTTTCGGGTTCCTCAAAGATCCCAGGGGTCAGCCACTCATTGGTGCTGACTTCGGGCCTGAGCTGAGCTCTCCCTCTGCTCCTAAAATCCTTCCTCACCCTGCACAGAGGTCAGAGCCTGTGTTTCCCAGAGACCCTCTGGTCCCCTTTCCAGCCACGAGCAGGGTCCCCGCAGGTCCAGCCGGCTGCATGCTTGCCCCCACACCCTCTGAGCCCCTCTGGTACTGTCTCCATCACTCACCCTGTCCATGCTGGCGCTGCTTTGGGCTGAGCTGTCTTTAAAAAATATATACATTGGCTGGGCACAGTGGCTCACACCTGTAATCCCAGCACTTTGGGAGGCTGAGGCGCGCTGATCACATCGTCAGGAGTTCGAGACCAGCCTGGCCAATGTGGTGAAACCCTGTCTCTAGGCCGGGCGCGGTGGCTCAAGCCTGTAATCCCAGCACTTTGGGAGGCCGAGGCGGGTGGATAACGAGGTCAGGAGATCGAGACCATCCTGGCTAACATGGTGAAACCCCGTCTCTACTAGAAATACAAAAAACTAGCCGGGCGTGGTGGCGGGCGCCTGTAGTCCCAGCTACTCGGAGGCTGAGGCGGGAGAATGGCGTGAACCCGGGAGGCGGAGCTTGCAGTGAGCCGAGATCGCGCCACTGTACTCCAGCCTGGGCGACACAGAACGACACCGCCTAAAAAAAAAAAAAAAAGAAAAAAGAAAAAAGAAACCCTGTCTCTACTAAAAATACAAAAATTAGCCGGGCATGGTGGCGTGCACCCGTAGTCCCAGCTACTCCGGAGGCTGAGGCAGGAGAATCGCTTGAACCTGGGAGGAGGAGGTTGCAGTCAGCCGAGATCCTGCCACTGCACTCCAGCCTGGCAAAAGAGGGAGACTGTCTAAAAAAAAAAATACACACACACACACACACACACACACACACACACATTTGCATTCTCCAGGCAGCTTACAAGCTAAAATCATGCTTTCCTCAACTGCACCCCGCAAAGGATCTCGTGTGAACCCGGTCTTCAACACTCTCTACAGCCCGGCTGGGATGGCTCCGATGTCTCCCAGGGTTAAAGCAAGCAAGGAACAGCCTCTGGGCCACAGTCCACGCCACCAGCAGGTGTGGCAGCCAGACGGGAAATTAACTTCCTGTGTATGTCAAACTAATATTTGTGGAAGAAAGAAACAATGTTGCAGTCCTACCCAATGCGCACCCATTAAAATAAGAAACAAACCCAGCGGCCAAGCAGCGGCGGGGCTGGCTCCACAAAGACCCGCTGCCGCCGCCAGGGGGCGCTGCCAGGGTGCAGGGCGCAGATTGGAGGGGGAGTAAGGGGGCGTGGCCGTGAGGGAACATGGCGGCACGGAGGAGTTGTGGGGTGCTCGTTATTCAGAACCCCTCAGGAAAGAGAACTAAGTCGAAACAACCCGTCGACTTAACGTCGTTGATATTCCGTGCAGGACTAGGCTCTCCGCCCCGCGTTCTCGGGAACAGACGCCTGGGGATCCCGAGGCCGCAGGCGCTCAGATCAGAGTAGCATTGCAAAATCAGGGATGACTTAAAAACTTTTTCTTTTTGTAGAGACAGGGTCTGTCTGTGTTGCCCAGGCCGTTCTCGAACTCCTGGCCTCAAGGGATCCACCCGGCTCGGCCTCCCAAAGGATTACAGGCATGAGGCATGGCGCCTGGCCCAAGGATGGCATTTCTGATGCAGAAATACCGTGAGTGACGTGGCGTGAGTGTGGTCACTGTTAACGTGGGAGGAAAACAAGGAGAGGAGGTGTCTCTGCAGCCGAGGAAGAGTGTGTTCTCAAGAGGGAGGAGGACAACCTGCCATGGCTGGTGAGAGCCAGGCTGAAGTGTCTGTTGGACTTAGCACGTGGGAGGCCGGTATGCCCTCAGGACGTCCCGGAGGTGGAGGCAGAAGTCGGGGGGAAATGGGCTGAAGGAAGGCCGGATAGAGGCAGGAGAAGCTCGCATGCCTCAAGATGATGAATGTGTTCATCCGTCCAGCCTGGCAGCCAGGTGACTTTGTCACCCCACTGCCCTCTCCCCACGACACCCTCTCTTCCGCTTGGACACAGTGGATTGGACACAGTGGATTCTACCTTTGCATTTATAATTCACAGCCTCAGCAAATATTTGAAGACGTGCGCAGCCCTGTTAAGCCTCAAGAAAAGATAAGAAAAGATGAAGCTGGGTCCTGTTTCTTCCCCGGAGCTTACTGTCTTGTTATCTCAGAGAGAAAAAAGGGCCGGAAAGGGCCGGGCGCGGTGGCTCACGCCTGTAATCCCAGCACTTTGGGAGTCCGAGGCGGGCGGATCACGAGGTCAGGAGATCTAGACCATCTTGGCTAACACAGTGAAACTCCGTCTCTACTAAAAATACAAAAATTAGCCAGGTGTGGTGGCAGCACCTGTAGTCCCAGCTATTAGGGAGGCTGAGGCAGGAGAATTGCTTGAACCCGGGAGGCAGAGGTTGCAGTGAGTCAAGATCTCACCACTGTACTCCAGCCTGGGCGACAGAGCAAGACTCTGTCTCAACAAACAAAAACAACAACAAAAAACTGAATGGGGTCTGAGGATCAGACTTTAGCATTGTTTCTTTTCTCTAGACAGAGCCTCGCTCTGTTGCCCAGGCTGGAGTGCAGTGGCACAATCTCGGCTCACTGCAACTTCCACCTCCCAGGTTCAAGCGATTCTTCTGCCTCAACATCCTGAGCAGCTGGGATTACAGGCGCCCTCCCTCCCACACCTGGCTAATTTTTTTGTTTTGTTTTGAGATGGAGCCTTACTGTCGCCCAGGCTGGAGTGCAGTGGGGCGATCTCAGCTCACTGCAACCTCCACCCCCGAGATTTCCTGCCTCAGCCTCCCGAGTAACTGGGATTACACGTGTGCACCACCACACCCGGCTAATGTCTGTATTTTTACTAGAGACGGAGTTTCATCATATTGGTCAGGCTGGTCTCAAACTCCTGACCTCAGGTGATCCACCCGCCTTGGCCTCCCCAAGTGTGGGGATTACATGCGTGAACCTCCGCGCCTGGCCCCACGTAGTTTCTTGATTGCAAGAAGGCTGCCATGTGCCTGAGGGAGAAAAAGACGTGTTGATAAACGTCAGTCAGGCATGAGTGACAGAGGTACTGGCCATGAATTCCATGTTAATGAATCAACTAGACGTTATTAAATAAGGAACCTTGAGAGAGACACACGTACAAGGTTGACAATGAACTGCTTAACAAAACTGCTGTGGCCGGCAGCTCGGAGGAACCTGACTTTCTATGTCCCAGGAGCCAGGACCTAGGGGTGTTACTCACCAACACTCACGATAATTACATGATTCCATTTTGCTGCGACTTTGCAGAACTATCACTGAGCAACGCAAGGTGAAACACAAGCAGGGCCAGTCCTGTTTGTTTTTTTCACAAGGTCAGACTTTTACTGATACTTAATCAGAAAAGCTATAACTACGCAGGGTTCCCAAGGTGGCAATTCCCCTTAGCACAACCCATTCACTCAGTAGCCATAGCCCCGGGCATTCAGGCTCAGGCCACTCCACAGGTCAGTCAACACTGAAAACCACAGACAGTAGTAAACTTAATACATAAATGTTAACAGATTATGGATTAAAATGTCCATATCAAAGCAGCACTTACATCAAGAGAAAAGAGGGGGTAGGCCGGGCACAGTGCCTCACGCCTGTAATCCCAGCACTATGGGAAGCCAAGGCAGGTGGATCACCTGACCAGCCTGGCTAACATGGTGAAACCCCATCTGTTCCTAAAATACAAAAAAATGAGGTGGGTGTGGTGGTATGTACCTATAATCCTCCTTGGGAGGCTGAGGCGGGAGAATCACTTGAACCTGCAAGGCGGAGCTTGCAGTGAGCCGAGACCGAGTCATTGCACTCCAGCCTGGGCAACAAGAATGAAACTCCGCCTCAAAAAAAAAAAAAAAAAAGAAAAAAGAAAAAAAAAATGTGGGTAAAACAGGGTTAATGAACCAGTCCAAGGAGAGCGAGGTGACCAAGAAGGAGGTCCTGCACTGATCCAGACATCTTGAAAGGTGGGAGTCCGGGCCTGGGCAGTGCCTTCAAGGGGAGATGTTGTGGCATTGGGAGGGACAGCAGATGGAGCCAGTCACCACTGCCGTGCAGCTGGTGAGGTCCTGCTCTTTTCACAGCCCTTGAGTCCTCTGGTGAAAACCAAGAGTAAAGACTATACGATAAGCTGGGCACAGTGGCTCACATTCTCTAATCCCACTGCTTTGGGAGGCCGAGGCAGAGGGATCACCTGAGGTCAGGAGTTCAAGACCAGTCTAGGCAACATAGCAAAACCCTGCATCTACAAAAAATACAAAAATTAGCCAGGCATGATGGTGCACACCTGTAGCTCCCGTTACTCAGGAGCCTGAGGAAGAAGGATGGCTTGAGCCTGGGAGGTGGAGGCTGCAGTGAGCTGTGATCATCCCAGTGCCCTTCAGCCTGAGCCACAGAGGAAGACTGTTGGGCCTCTGAGCCCAAGCCAAGTCATCGCATTCCCTGTGACTTGCACTATACGCCCAAATGGCCTGAAGTAACTGAAGAATCACAAAAGAGATGAAAATGCCCTGCCCCGCCTTGACTGATGACATTCTACCACAAGTGAAAATGGCCGGTCCTTACCGTAAGTGATGACATTACCTTGTGAAAGTCCTTTTCCTGGCTCATCCTGGCTCATCCTGGCTCAAAAGGCTCTCCCCTACTAAGCACCTTGTGACCCCCACTCCTGCCCACCAGAGAACAACCCCCCTTTGACTGTAATTTTCCTTTCCCTACCCAAATCCTATAAAACAGTCCCAACCTTATCTCCCTTCGCTGACTCTTTTCGGATTCAGCCCGCCTGCACCCAAGTGATTAAAAAGCTTTATTGCGGCCAGGCGCAGTGGCTCATGCCTGTAATCCCAGCACTTTGGGAGGCCGAGGCGGACGGATCACAAGGTCAGGAGATCGAGACCATCCTGGCTAACACGGTGAAACCCCGTCTCTACTAAAAATACAAAACAATTAGCCAGGCGAGGTGGCTGGTGCCTGTAGTCCCAGCTACTCGGGAGGCTGAGGTGGGAGAATGGCGTGGACCCAGGAGGCGGAGCTTGCAGTGAGCCGAGATTTGCGCCACTGCACTCCAGCCTGGGCAACAGAGCGAGACTCCGCCTCAAAAAAAAAAAAGAGCCTTATTGCTCACACAAAGCCTGTCTGTCTGGTGGTCTCTTCACACGGATGTGCATGACAAAGACCCTGTCTAAAAAATAAAACAAGCTGGGCGCGGTGGTTCACGCCAGTAATCCCAGTACTTTGAGAGGCTGAGGCAGGCAGGTCACCTGAGACCAGGAGTTCGAGACCAGCCTGACTAACATGGAGAAACCCTGCCTCTACTACAAATACAAAATTAGCCTGGTGTGGTGGTGCAGGCCTGTAATCCTAGCTACTTGGGAGGCTGAGGCAGGAGAATCGCTTGAACCCGGGAGGTGGAGGTTGCGGTGATCCGAGATCACGCCACTGCACTCCAGCCTGGGCAACAAGAGCGAAACTCCGTCTCAAAACAAATAAAGGAAAAACAAAACAACAAAAAAGAGTGTGCCTGGTCGTGTCTGTCCTTACCTGAATAGGCGTAGTCTCTATTGATTAGGCGACCATCTGGTCCCGTTAGCACGATGCTTTTTGGGTTTGAGGGAGGGTCTGCTTTGCTGCCCAGGTTCTAGTGCAGGGCACATTCACAGCTGACTAATGCCTCCACCACCCAAGGGGTGCAAGCCACCATGCCGGGTTAATTTATTTTTGTAGAGACAGGGTTTCGGGTTTCGCCATGTTCACCAGGCTAGTCTTGAACTCCTGTCAGGCCTCTGAGCCCAAGCTAAGCCATCATATCCCCAGTGACCTGCATGTATACATCCAGATGGCCTGAAGCAACTGAAGATCCACAAAAGAAGTGAAAATAGTTTTAACTGAGGACGTTCAACTAACTACATTCCACCACTATAATTTGTTTCTGCCTCACCCTAACTGATCAACGCACTTTGTAATCTCCCCCACCCTTAAGGTTCTTTGTAATTTCCCCACCCTTGAGAATGTACTTTGTGAGACCCACCCACTATCCGCAAAACATTGCTCCTAACTCCACTGCCTATCCCAAAGCCTGTAACAACTAATGATAATCCCATCACCCTTTGCTGACTCTCCTTTAGGACTCAGCCCGCCTGCCCCTAACAGCCTGGTTGCTCACACAAAGCCTGTTTGGTAGTCTCTTCACACGGACCTGTGAGACACTGACCTCAGGCCATCCTCCCACCTCGGCCTCCCAAAGTGCCCGGATTACAAGCATGAGCCACCGTGCTTGGTCTGCTAATTTTTTATTTCTGCAGAGATGGGATCTCGCTATGTTGCCCAAGCTGGTCTCCATGTTCTGGGCCCACCCCCTCCTCCTGCCCAGCCGGACGCGGTCGTCCCCAGACGGAGCCCCTTACGGGCAGGGCGTTCTGTACAGAGACCGCAGTCCTAGGCAGAGTCAACCCCACGCGGCCACATAACCGCCCAGGGGGCCGGGGGCAGCGCGGTGAAATGAGAAAGGGTTACACTGGAGGATCCGGGTGCTGGGGACACTGACATTTTCGGTATTATTCTTGAAGCTTTTCCCTAAGTTTGAAATGACCTAAAAACACGTTGTTTTGAGATGGAGGCCTCCTGGGACCCGCAGGAGGCGCGGCCGTGGGCGGGTGGGCCGCGCGGGAGGCGCCGGATGGGTCGCTAGGCCTCCTCCCTCACGCCGGCCTAGCCCTCCTGCCCCACAGGGCCCCGGCCGCAACCCTGACAGCTTCCCCGCGCCTCGCCCGCCTCACTGCGCCTGCGCGGAGCCGCCTCATTGTGACTCAGCAAGCGCGCCGCCTGCGAGAAGCGACTGGACGCTTCGAGAAGGGAAGCGGAAGGGCCAGGAGTGGGCGGGCCTGCGCGGCGCGGCGGGATGGGATTGGCCGGATGGCTGGTGACGTCTTCGAGGCGCGCCGACGCTACTGGGCCGCGGCCTGGCGGGATTGGCCGGTCTCCGGGAGACGTCGTCGGGGCGCGCCCGGAAACCCGAAGGCCGAGACGGCTCTCAGGTCCGGGGGGTGCAGATAAATGGCCGTAGGCCGCTGGCGGCGCGATGTCGCGTTTTGCTGTGGGCGTAGGTGTGCGTCCGACAGCGTCTCGGTTCCAGTGTCGAGGTTCTTTCTGCTTTGCTACCCGGAGCCGACTACGAAGGAGGACACCTGCGTTTCTGCCTCCTCCATCTGTTACCGCAGCTGCCTGGGTCCCGCACAAGAGCTAGGTATGGGGCCGGGATTACGCTGTCCCCCGGGGCCAAGGTCTGCCGGGGGTCGGGCCTGCCAGGGGAGGTCAGGCTGTTCGGGGGTTCCGCCTGTCTGTTGAGAGTCCGGCTGTTTGCTGGGAACCGGGCTTGCTGAGGGTCTGGCTGTCTGTTGGGGGCCGGGCCTGCCGGGGGTCTGGCGGTTGGGGGTCCGGCCTGTCTGCTGGGGGCCGGGCCTGCCATTGGGGCCGTAGTACCGAGTCGGACGGGATCGTTAACTCGCCAGCCGAGCGACAGCCACGTAGAAGTGTCTGTTTTCTTGCTACATGCCCGGCCCGCCAGGGTAGGGTGTTGGCTTCTTCGGACGGCTGTTGTGAGTCCAGAACAAAATCATTTGGGGATTCACATCAAATCCTTGTGAATTCCTTGAACAAAACAATTTCGGAACGCTTGCTGTGTGTCGGGCACGGGGAGCTAGTAATAAAGCAGCTGATCCGTAATTGGAAACTGTGGGCGAATATGGGCAGGGAAAGAACTAATGGGCACCTTGAGTAGCGGGTGTGTAACTTAGAGGGAACTGGGGAGGCTTGGAGTGGCTTTAAACCGAGGCAGGAGGGGATGAGTAGACGTTTGCTGTGGGCGAGAGTGTTCCAGTTACAGGGGACAGCCTAGGAGGCCTCCAGGAGGGTGGAGAGAGCTGATGGGAAGGTCAGGAAAAGGCCCCGGGAGGGCTAGTAGTGGGTACTAGATGACGGGAACCTCGTGAGCCCCAGGAAAAGGCCCCAGGAGGGCTATTGGGTACTAGATCATGGAGGGGACCTCGTGAACCCCTTGATTCTCTCTTGAGTGCAGCAATTTCACCAGCTGTTTGCCTGTTTTCCATGGTGACTTAACAGCTTGCGCTTCTCCCTGGTCAACTCCAGGTTGATGTCATCGAGGAATAAGTTCACAGACTCAGTGCCTAAGGGAGTTGGAGAGGCGAGGGACAGAGTTAAATCTCTGGATAATGGAGTCAGCTAACGTGATTTAGCACCTAGTAACAGAGTTTTGTTTATGTCAACAAGTATATTCCATGGATAAAATTGTGACTTAAAATTCACCAGAATCGTAATCATCACTGGCAGCTGTGTGAATTGGCTGTCGCCCCTCTCAGTGTGAGTTGAAATAGAAACCCGAGTTCAAGGAGTGCTTCATAGACTAGGAATTAAAAGGCTAGAAAGGAGTCCGTGTCTCTTAATGGGATTAATTACGAATGTCCGACACCTGGTATTTGTACTCAAACTCCATTGAACGCTCCCCACACAGCGCGTTTGTTGACTTTCATTAGCTATAAATTGTAAATCCTGGTGACTGAAGGGCAGTCCAGCTTTCCTCCTAACTATTCTAATTCTCGTAGGTGATACTTAACTCTGCCCTCAGCATTTTGAGCACTGTTGTCATAATGGAGTTTCCTGATTTGGGGAAGCATTGCTCAGAAAAAACTTGCAAGCAGCTAGGTAAGTACTTTTGAAGAGACTTAATGGAAAATGGTATTTTGTTGGGGGGAAGCTGACTGTTATGTTAATTAGCTGATAATTGTGTCTTGGCCTTCCTGGCTTTTCAGTATTGGGAACTGCGCTGGTGCAGGTTCTGTTGGACACTTAGCATCCACCACAGGCAGGGTGCAGGGGTGCAGGCTGGCAGGGCTGAGTGGATCCAGTGTGCTGCTTGAGTACTTGCAATGCCTCAGGCCATGGGGTCTCTCTCTAAAAGACAGCCTGACCCTGGGATTGTTTTCGCATGTGTGGGCCTTGAGGACCTATCCATCTTATAAGCCTGAAGCACTCAGTGTAGGTAAACACTTTGATAGTCCCTTCTATAATTATTTTGTTCCAGTCTTTAAAACACTTCCCTGTTTTTTGTGTTTTAGATTTTCTTCCAGTAAAATGTGATGCGTGTAAACAAGATTTCTGTAAAGATCATTTTACATATGCTGCACATAAGTGTCCGTTTGCATTCCAGAAGGTAATTCATTCTTAATTCAAAAGATTCTCATCTTCACTGTCTGAAGCTGCACTGTCTTGCTGGTATGGTAGGACTAGCCACGCGTGGCTAACTCAGTGAAACTTAAATTTTAAAATCCGGTTTCTCAATCCCACTAGCCTTGTTTCACGTGCCCGCTGTTAGGCAGTACAGATGAACATTTCTGCCCTCACAGGTCTTTCTGTTGGATGACTCTCAGGCAACTGAGATCTTATTGTCAGGGACTCATGGAGTCACTTAGTTGTAACCTTGTGTTCCAGCTTACTTAAGATGTTCAAGGGCTGGGCGCGGTGGCTCAAGCCTGTAATCCCAGCACTTTGGGAGGCCGAGACGGGCGGATCACGAGGTCAGGAGATCGAGACCATCCTGGCTAACACGGTGAAACCCCGCTTCTACTAAAAAAATACAAAAAACTAGCCGGGTATGGTGGCGGGCGCCTATAGTCCCAGCTACTCAGGAGGCTGAGGCAGGAGAATAGTGTGAACCCAGGAGGCGGAGCTTGCAGTGAGCTGAGATCCAACCACTGCACTCCAGCCTGGGCGACAGCAAGACTCCATCTCAAAAAAAAAAAAAAAAAAGTTCAAATACATGGTTCCTTTGATCCGTTACACCATAGCTGTGTCTTCACGGGATGCAAGAGAGGTTTTAATATTTGACTTGGAAGCCAATCAGGAAGGCAGTAAATATGCTTATTTATTTGAATAACTGCAGCCTTGACGTCGTATTTTGGTGACTGCCAGAGTACACAGTAGAAACTGAAAGAGGACTCTAAGGACATGAGCTTGCCCCCGAGTCCAGAGGTTTGAGACTTCTGTTGTTGACTTTTCTCAGATGGTTCCCAGCCCATGTTCGCTTTGTCTCTGGTTAGGTCACAGGTCGTTTTGGTGAACTCTCCCTGGTGGCGGTGGTAATGTGGGTGGCCCAGCATTCTCTGCTCTGACCAGTGTTGGCCAGGGTCTGACCCTCCAGCCATTTGTAGGTCATCACCGAGGGTAGGGAGAGTGACTCACATTCCCTGCGTTTACTAGGCACGGATGACTAAGCCACACTGCCCAGCGTGTCTTCCCACTGCCCCTTCCTGCCCTGGCATGGGCGGGGTCTGGCTGGAGACCGTTTACTAATACTTTATTTCTTCATTTGACCAAATGAGGGAGCACCACCACCTGTGACTCTCCCAGCTCGGGCTGCAGATAATTAAGGTGTGCCCATAATTCCGTGATCACCTGTCACCCGTTTGATGTCAGTTGCCACCTCAGTTTTCTCATTGGCCTTTCCATCAACTCCTGTCCTGGCTCAGGTTTTTAGCCTTGCTGGGCCTTAGCTGCTGGGCGGTCCTCCCCTTCAGAGCCCCCAGCTCAGGTTTTTAGCCTTGCTGGGCCTTCAGCTGCTGGGCGGTCCACCCCTCAGAGCCCCTGCAACCTTTGCCTGCAGCCAGTGACGGTTGTTAGTGCCTGGGAGCTCGCCCTGGTTACACGTGGCCTCATCTGGGCACAAACAACTTTCCAGGTACATAGAAGCTGCCGGGAGACCGCAGAGGGGATCAGGCCGTTGGTGATTGAGGGGAGCTGGAGGGTCTTTGTGGTCTGTGTTTCCCTCCATCTCCTCCCTGTGGAGGCGTCTGGGCAGGCTCTGCTCTCACCTGGGCGATGCCAGCCTGAGATGGCCCCAGTTGGTTTCTGCAGTCAGCTGAAGTCCATTCGTTGAAATTTCACTGGACTCCTTAGGGCAGCTGATGCCCACATTCTAGAGATGGCTGCCGCTAATCCGTGACCCAACGATGCTTTGTTGTCAGAGGGCTCGGGAGACCGGTTTTTGTACTTTGTGTTTAAGTGTGTGCCGCGCAGGAGTACCCGTTTAAAACTTTTGTGAGTGTAGGTTGTATGAGTCTCAGATGCCATCTTACCTTTGTTGTGAAGGGGTAGGCTGCCCCTCCACACCTGTGGGTGTTTCTCCTTAGGTGGAACGAGAGACTTGAGAAAAGAAATAAGACACAGAGACAAAGTATAGAGAAAGAAAAGCGGGGGCCCAGGGGACCGGCGCTCAGCTTACAGAGGACCCATGCCGGCACCGGCCTCTGAGTTCCCTTAGTATTTATAGATAATTATCTTTACCATCTTAAAGATAAGGGAGTGGCAGGACAATAGGATCGTTTTTAGGGAGGAAATTAGCAGTAAGACATAAGAAGGATCTCTGTGACATGAATAAATTTAAAGGAAAATCCTGTGCCTTGAGATAAACCTTTTAGCAACATTGTTTCATCCTATCACATGGGGATAAACCTTGGACAATACCTAGCTTTTCTAGGAACAAAGACACACCCTGCACGCCCAAAATCCATTGAACCTTGAGTTACCACAGCACATGTCTCTTGCAAGGACAAGGTTGGGGGTAGGGTCACAGATTAACAGCATCTCAAATACAGAACAAAATGGAGTCTCTTATGTCTACTTCTTTCTATATAGACACAGTAACAGGCTGATCTCTTTCTTTTCCCCACATGTTGTTTTTAGGATGTTCAGGTCCCGGTATGCCCACTCTGTAATACTCCCATCCCAGTGAAAAAGGGCCAGATACCAGACGTGGTGGTTAGTGATCACATTGACAGAGACTGTGACTCTCATCCTGGGAAGAAGAAAGAGAAGGTAAGGACAGAGCCCACCTCAGTTCCTTCATCCGAGAAGCCTGGTTTTTCCTTGGGAAGAGTCAGTTTTCTACCTGAAAATTAGTCTCAATAGTTGATATACAAAGTAGAAAAGTTGTGACCTAAGGCTGCATTGTCCCTGTGCTAAACTACGAGCGGCCTGAGTTTTGAGTTTTATAAATGTTCTTTAATATGAGGGATCCCAGGTCAGGTTCGTCGTTCTTGATTGGAATTTACTAGTTTACCTCCTGAGACGGAGAATTCACATGGCTTTCTAGATCCATTCTGTTCATGTGCGTTTCGTTTCTTTTTTTTGTTTTCTTTTTTTGAGACAGAGTCTCGCTCTGTCACCCAGGCTGGAGTGCAGTGGTGCTGTCTTGGCTCACCGCAACCTCCGCCTCCTGGGTTCAAGCGATTCTCATGCCTCAGCCTCCCGAGTAGCTGGGACTACAGGTGTATGTCACCACACCCAGCTCAAGGAGCTTCTCTAGGGAGCTGGCTACTGTCAGGCTTAATCTGTTCCTAGTCACGGGTCCTGGTTGGTGGTTACAAACTATCTTAGTATATGATGTTCAGTACTTTACAATTATATTACCATAAACCAAGTAACTCTTAGTCTCAAACATAGAGAATAAAATTGGTGTTCCTTAGTCTGCCACACAAAACTCTCTGTACGGAAGCTTGCTCTGGTCCCCCCCTTTCTGGCCCTGTCTGGTTCCCCCTGCTGTGGCTGTGTCCTGGGACCCTCAGCCTTTGGAGGTCTCTTAAGCCTCTGAGACACCACAGCTCTCTCTGGCATACCCACTTCTCCCACACGACACAGTTTCCCTTGGTGGGGGCTCACCTAGCACTGCCCTAAGGCCCCCGCACAGGTGTGCCCTCCAGGCTGCTGCTGGCCCACTCTGCTCCCGCCCTTGTGGTGGGCATGGTCTGTTCTGCCTGCATCCCTGCATGGGTCCCTCCTGCATGGTCGCTCAGCATGGCCATGCCTGCCTGCCTTGACTGGAGGGCCACCCCCGGCTGCTGGAACCCTCCCCACTCTGCTTGCCGCCTTCCCCTTTTGGAGTTCTGACTCTAGGAATTTACATGGCTGCCTACACCCTGGCACCAAAAAAAAAACACTGGGTACAGGGACATGATTTTTTTTTTTTTTTTTGAGACGGAGTCTCGCTCTGTCGCCCAGGCTGGAGTGCAGTGGCCGGATCTCAGCTCACTGCAAGCTCCGCCTCCCGGGTTCACGCCATTCTCCTGCCTCAGCCTCCCGAGTAGCTGGGACTACAGGCGCCCGCCACATTGCCTGGCTAGTTTTTTGTATTCTTTTTAGTAGAGACGGGGTTTCACCGTGTTAGCCAGGATGGTCTCTATCTCCTGACCTCGTGATCCGCCCGTCTCGGCCTCCCAAAGTGCTGGGATTACAGGCTTGAGCCGCCGCGCCCGGCCTAGATATTTTTCTTGATGGGGACAACCTCCCCTGTCCCAGAGCTCCTGGAGCCAGTGCCTCTGTGGGGCTTGCCTGTCACCCGTGCTTGGCCTCCTTCCCTCCTGCTCCCTGCTTCCTGGCTGCTGCTGTCTGTTGTCCTCCCAGCAGCCCCTCCGGGCCATCTTCATGGGAATCCCAGCTTCAATGCTGGCTTTTCTTTTTTTTTTTTTTTTGAGACGGAGTCTCGCTCTGTCGCCCAGGCTGGAGTGCAGTGGCTGGATCTCAGCTCACTGCAAGCTCCGCCTCCCAGGTTTACACCATTCTCCTGCCTCAGCCTCCCGAGTAGCTGGGACTACAGGCGCCCGCCACCTCGCCCGGCTAATTTTTTTGTATTTTTTAGTAGAGACGGGGTTTCACCATGTTAGCCAGGATGGTCTCGATCTCCTGACCTCGTGATCCTCCCGTCTCGGCCTCCCAAAGTGCTGGGATTACAGGCTTGAGCCACCGCGCCCGGCCTTTTTTTTTTTTTTTTTTTTAAAGGGACAAAGTCTTGCTCTGTTGCCCAGGCTGGAGTGCAGTGGCGTGAGGTTGCTCACTGCAACCTCTGCGTCCTGGATTCTAGCAATTCCCCTGCCTCAGCCTCCCGAGTAGTTGGAATTACAGGCACACGCTGCCATGCCTGGCTAATTTTTTATATTTTAGTAGAGATGGGGTTTCACCGTGTTGCCCAAGCTGGTCTCGAACTCCTGAGCTCAGGCACTTCAGCCGTCTTGGCTTCCCAAAGTGCTGGGATGACAGGCATGAGCCACCGTGCCCGGCCCCATGTTCTTCTTACCTGCACTGAGATGGTCAAATGAAATTTTGCATCTGTACTCTGTGCAGACAGGAGCCATGTCTAGTTTAAATGTGAATGTTCTTACTGGGGGCTCTTAAAAGAATTTCTTATTAAGGTCGGCACAGTGACTCACACATGTATTCTTAGCACTTTGGGAGGCCAAGGTGGGAGGATCACTTGAGGCTGAGTTTGAGACCAGCCTGGGCAACATGGGAAGACCCCACGTCTACTAAAATAGACAAAATTAGCTGCATGTGGCGGTGTGCACCTGCAGTACCAGGTACTAGTGAGGCTGAAGCAGGAGAATCACTTGAGCCCAGGAGGCAGAGGTTGCAGTGAGCCGAGATTGAGCCACTGCACTCCAGCCTGGGCAACAGAGCCGAGACCCTGTCTCCAAAAAAAGAACGACTTGTTGAAGTCATTTTGCTCTCTCAGATTTTTACATACCGTTGCTCAAAAGAGGGCTGCAAGAAGAAAGAGATGCTGCAGATGGCATGTGCCCAGTGTCACGGCAACTTCTGTATCCAGCACAGACACCCTTTGGACCATAGCTGCAGACACGGGAGTCGCCCTACCGTCAAAGCCGGGTGAGAAGAGACTCAGCTGCGATGGCTTGGAACACGCAGTAGCTTGCGTGGAAGCAGCTTGCACTCTAGTGGGAGGCGGCGCCCCATTGAGCACCGTCACACACTGACTGCTGACCTTGTTTGTTGAGGGAGATGGGACTATAATAAAGTTGAATGCTGAAGTTGATTCTGGTGGTTCTCATTTCCCACTACTGCCGTCACCAAGTACTACAAACTGGGCGGCTCAAACCACAGAAATCAGTTCTTTCACAGTTCTGGGGGCTGGAAGTCCAGGCGCAGGGTGTTGGCAGTGCTGGCCCCTTCTGAGGCCTGCGGGGAGCATCGGCTTCATCTCCCCAGCATCTCGGGGCTCGTCGATGCGCAACCCCCGTCTCCACCTTCATCTTCACACGTCATTCTGTGTATGTCCTGACTTCCCCTTTTTGTAAGGATGCTGGTCATGTGATCCCACACTCGTGATCCCTTAAAGACTTGTGACTTTTGGAAAGACCCTGTCTCCACAGAAGGTCACACTCTGAGGTACTGAGTCTAGGGCTCCAGCGTGTCTTGGGGATATGATTCAACTCATAATGCTAATATTTGTCAAATTGGGAGGCATCTGCATCTGCTAAGCTGTTGCACCTGGTGGTGTCTTGTGTCCGTCCCTGGGCCGGGTCGGTGGTAGTCGCTTACCTGCAGGAAGCTGTGTGGGTTCTTGCGGTCAGCACGTGGAGGCTGAGCTGACCATCCACCCTCTCTGTAGGTGTTCACCCATGACAGCCTCTGAATCTAAGCCGTCGGGAGATTTCCTCGCCCTGGCTCCTGGAGGGCTGGCCCAGCGACTCAGGTACTGGTTCACCCGGCTCATGTGAACGCAGTTAGGTCTGCGTGGGGTGCTGCAGCTCTTCAGTGGTGACCATGGAAAGGCTGCGTGTGTAACTACAGTGTGACGCGATGCTCCAGTGGTGTGACTTCATCAGGGTGGATGAAGGACACAGGACCGGGGCCCCAGGTTACAAAAGCAGCTCACTCCACAAGCTCGCAGCAGCATCGAAGAGCTGGTTTCTGAAACAGCTTTCTGCCCTCCAAGATCTTCAGACCAACCCTTCTGTGTCATTCAAGACAAACCTGAAGAGAGTTGTTCTTTGTTCTTTGTGGTGGAAAGTAGAGTGATTAGGTCCTTCCCATCCGCGCTGCCGTGTGGGTTATCTCCACTCTAGAAAACTTCCGCACTTGGGTACCCCCGTACTTCTAATGGCAAATAGCCTGAAACCTTGAAACTTTCCCATTGAAATACACACATTAGGCTGGGCGTGGTGCCTCACACCTGTAATCCCAGCACTTTGGGAGGGCGAGGTGGGTGGATCACCTAAGGTCAGGAGTTCAAAACCAGCAAACACCAGACGGCTCACTTGTGCACTCTTCACCATGTTGCCTCTGTAACGATGTGGCTCTCTGGCCGAGAAGGTGGGGAAGGACATCCACCTGCCTGGCTGAGGGTTCTTGTCCAGCGGTGGCCACAGGCACTACTCGCATTCCCTGAGGCACGGCTGTGCCTGCTCCTGACTTCCAAGGGGCTGGGACTCGCTGTGTGAGAGAAGGTGTGTCTTCCTGGACCAATTGTCCCTGCCACAGCCAACTTAAAACAGGCACAGTTCAGCCAGGTGCAGTGGCTCACGCCTGTAATCCCAGCACTTTGGGAGGCGGAGGCAGGTGGATCACCTGAGGTCGGGAGTTGGAGACCAGCCTGGTCAACATGGTGAAACCCCATCTCTACTAAAACAAAAATTAGCCAGGTGTGGTGGTGGCACACACTTGTAATGCCAGCTACTCAGGAGGCTGTGGCAGGAGAATCACTTGAACTTGGGAGGCGGAGGTTGCAGCGAGCCGAGATTGTGCCACTCCACCTCCAGCCTAGGAGACAGTGAGACTCAATCTCAAAAAAAAAAAAGCACGGTTGTCAGCAGCCAGCCAGCCTGAGAGACAGCTGCTTTGCACCTGGATGTGATTTCAGCACCAGCAAAGTTGCAAAATGCCACCTGTTGAAGATGGCTCTGTCCAGTGACGAAGCAGTGGAAACTTCCAGAAGTGACTTAAAACAACAATGGCAGGATAGGGCTTCCTCAAGTACTGGAGATTACAGGAGACTGGGTTTTATGGGATTGAAGAGCAGAAAGCCAAAACAATGCAGGGGAGGGGAGGGAGGGTGGGGTGTGAGGTCCACAGTCCTTCGTGGCTTAGATGACAGATGCACCCTTCGTGGCCTGACACTCTCCACCACTGTCTGATTTGTGAAGCGATGAACACGGGTAACATAAATACTGGTCTTAGGTTTATACTGACAGCTACTATGCACATCAAGAGTGCAGTGATTTCCTGGGAACTTGGGTGCTGGAATAAGGTGAAATAAAATGCCCCTGAGTTCCATCCTGATCTGAACTGCCCTGGCCATCCAGATGTGCCCACCAGGCATCCCGCTGAGAGTTCACAAAAACACGAGCCACTGCATTTTTTTTTTTTTCTGGTTTCACCGTCTAAAAATGTAACGGGCAGGGTTTGTATTGTTTCCGTTGTATGAAAAGGTGATCAGACCTGCAGTCAGGCAAACAATGTTTCTGTCAATGACGGACCACCCGATGATGCTGTATTTTCACTATACCTTTTTATTTCAATCTGTCACAAACTTGTTTGCTTTTATTACTTTCAATTGACATAATTGTACATACTGATGGGGTACATTGTGGTATTTGGAGGAGTTTGAGACCAGCCTGGCCAACATGGTGAAAACCCGTCCCCCCTAAAAATATAAGCAGCCAGTCGTGGTGGTGGGCACCTGTAATCCCAGCTACTTGGGAGGCTGAGGCAGGAAGATTGCTTGGACCCGGGAGGCAGAGGTTGCAGGGAGCCGAGATCGCACCACTGTACTCTAGCCTGGGTGACAGAGCAAGACTCCATCTCAAAAAAAACAAAAACGAGCTGGTCATCCTTCAGTCCGACAGAATGCTGGGATGTAATCCTCCCAGCAGGCTGGACCACACCAGGCCTAGGTTTAGAAGCACAAACACGCAGCGCCGTGCCACAGTGGCCCACAGCATTCAGCGCACTCGCACTCTGCACACGTTTGTCGCCTGGGAGCCACAGACTACGCCCTACAGCCTAGGTGTGGAGGAGGCCGGACCATCGGACCATTGAACTGTGTCAGTCACTCTAGGATGTTTGCACAACAATGCAATCACCTGACCACGCACATCCCTGACACTAGGTGACATGTGACTGTTTCTGTGCTTATTTCATGGGGTCTGTCCTAGGCCAGCGGTTCCCAAGCCCTAGCCTGTGTCAAAACACAGGGCTCCTTTCGGGAGGGTGCTGGACCCCACCCCGAGGCCCTGATTCTGTGGTCTGAGGTGGACTCAGGTTTACACCTGGAGCTGCCTGGGTGACACGTCTGGTCTGGGACTGCGCCTGGACAAGCCGTTTCCTTGCGTCTCCAGCACTGCCGGCCATGTGTGCTGTGGAGCAGTGAAAGTGCAGACGGCACAGTGTTCAGTGTGGTTAAGTTTAAAAACCACTAACTTGGTTCAGTCAGTGGAAAACTTAGGTACGTTAGGAACCTGGGTATGTGAACTGAATTTGCAGATGAGGTGTTCTAATGAAAAAATGTTTTTAATTTTTAAAGTCTTAAACAATGTTCTGATAATTTAATGTTCAAATTGAGATGTTTCCAGCCGGGCCCAGTGGCTTACGCCTGGAATCCCAGCACCTTGGGAGGCTGAGGTGGGCGGATTGCTTGAGCCCAGACGTTTGAGACAGGATTGGGCAATGTAGTAAGATGAAGTATCTCAAAAAAATAAGTAGCCGGGCATGATGGCGTGTGCATGTGGTCCCAGTTACTCAGGAGGCTGAGGTGGGGGGATCACCTGAGCCTGGGGACGTCAAGGCTGCAGTGAGCTGTGATCACACCACTGCACTCCAGCCTGGGTGACAGAGAGCAAGACTGTCTCAAAAAAAAAAAAAAAAAAAAAGGCACGATGGCTCACACCTGTAATCCCAGCATTTTGGGAGGCTGAGGCAGGCGGATCACAAGGTCAGGAGTTCAAGACCAGCCTGGCCAACATGGTACCACCCCGTCTCTATTAAAAATACAAAAATTAGCCAGGCGTGGTGGCAGGCACCTGTAATCCCAGCTACTTGGGAGTCAGGAGAATCACTTGAACCCAGGAAGAGGAGTTGCAGTAAGCTGAGATTGTGCTATTGCATTCCAGCCTGGCCCACAAAGTGACACTCTGTCTCAAAAAAAAAAAGTATCCAAAACACACTGGGCTTTGAAGACAATACCAAATATCTATCGGTCGGTCTGTCTGTCTCTGTCTCTCTCTCTCTCTCTCTCTCACTCTCACTGTTAAAAGTATTGTTTCCATGTTGCCTTTATTGTAGAGTGGGGTCCAGGCATCCACTGGGAGGCTTGGAACAGATCCCTAGAGGATAAACGGGGACTGCTGTATAATTTTTGTAGCACAGAGTTAGAAGTGTGTGTATATTTCTAGAAATGCAAATAAAACCAAGGCCTGAAGAGTAAAAAAAAATTATATGTTGAAATAATATTTTGAACATGCTAGGTTAATAAAGCATTAAAATGAATTTCACTTGTTTAAAAAATATTTACATGTTGAAATAATATTTTGAATATGCTAGGTTAATAAAGCATTAAAATGAATTTCACTTGTTTAAAAAACATTTACATGTTGAAATAATATTTTGAATATGCGGCCGGGCGCGGTGGCTCAAGCCTGTAATCCCAGCACTTTGGGAGGCCGAGGCGGGTGGATCACGAGGTCAGGAGATCGAGACCATCCTGGCTAACACCGTGAAACCCCGTCTCTACTAAAAATACAAAAAAAAAAACTAGCCGGGCGCGGTGGCGGGCGCCTGTAGTCCCAGCTACTCGGAGGCTGAGGCAGGAGAATGGCGTAAACCCGGGAGGCGGAGCTTGCAGTGAGCCGAGATCGCGCCACTGCACTCCAGCCTGGGTGACACAGCGAGACTCCGTCTCAAAAAAAAAAAAAAAAAAATATTTTGAATATGCTAGGTTAATAGAGCATTAAAATGAATTTCACTTGCTGGGTTTTACTGTGGTTGCTCAAAATTTGGAAACTGGGTGGTCAGCTTGGTGCTGTCTCTGTTGGATGGCATAGTCTAGCACTCTCACCAAAGGCCAAACAGCCCTGGCACGTTTTCTCAGCAGGGAGGGGCAGTGCCTGGTTCATGCGCTAGGTTTTCTGTCTTCGATTTGACGGAGTATTGAAGTATAAAACTTAAGAGCAAGGCCAGGCGTGGTGGCTCAGGCCTCTAAGACGAAAACTTTGGGGGGCCAAGGTGGGTGGATCACTTGAACCCAGAAGTTCGAGACCAGCCTGGGCCACATGGCAAAACCCTGTCTCTACAAAAAATACAAAAATTAGCCAGGTGTGGTGGTGCATGCCCGGAGTCCCACCAACTCGGGAGACAGAGGTGAGAGGATTGCTTGAGCCCAGGACCTCAAGGCTGCAGTGAACCATGTTTGTGCCACTGCACTCCAGTCTGGATGACAGAGCGAGACCCTTCTCAAAAAAAAAGTTGGTGGAACCCGAAGCCTCCCTGATGGAAATGAAGGTGTCCCCAGAGCGTCACTCAGAGCAGGTGAGTCGGCCGTGGCCCCGCTGGCTGGAGCGTCAGAGCAGGCGAGTCGGCTGTGGCCCTCCTGGCTGGAGCGTCACTCAGAGCGGGCGAGTCGGCCGTGGCCCCGCTGGCTGGAGTGTCACCGAGAGCGGGAGAGTCGGCCGTGGCCCTCCTGGCTGGAGCGTCACTCAGAGCGGGCGAGTTGGCCGTGGCCCTCCTGGCTGGAGCGTCACTCAGAGCGGGCGAGTCGGCCGTGGCCCTGCTGGCTGGAGTGTCACCCAGAGCAGGCGACTCGGCCGTGGCCCCGCTGACTGGAGCATTAGAGTCAACCGTGGAGGTCACCAGCCCTGCCTGAAGAAGCGGATTTGGACCTGGACTGGTGGGGCGTGGGAGCAGATGTTTGCAGATGCTGAACGTTTTCTCTCGCTGGGTTGGACAGGCTCGCAATCCTGTGCCTGGCGTCTCCCGTCGTCTCCCCACCTGCCTACAGCGGGGGAAGCACGTCTCGGGAAGCGTCCTCGCCCCCTGCCGTGGGGGCTCTCCTTTGTCTGAGTTGGGCTTTGGCTGGCATCACTGGGTTTTTTGGGCAGGGCCTAGGGCTACGCTGTCGCCCCTGGTGCCCAGCATTTTGGACAGGATCCTGGGAGCCTGGCTGCTACTTCCCTTTCTGGTGTACGGGCTGCAGTATCAAACATTTTCACAAGATGTCCCCAAAAGGCCTTTGAGTCAGAGTGAGGGTTGACAGCGTCCAGCATTCCTGGTGAGAAATTAGGTGCAGCGTCACAGGAAGGACGGATGTAACCAGCCGGTCAATCCTAACTCAGTTTCTCTAGGTTAACAAAGTTAAAAGGGGTCGGGGATATTTTTAAATGTACTCTTCATTAACCTTCCAGATGTATTCTTTTCTGTAAGCCTAAGACTGCACTTGAAAGATCAGCTCTGAAATGAGTTCCTAAAATAGGTCAGTGGCTGAAATTGCCGTAGTCAAATGTTAAGCTTAAGAATGAGGATCTTTCGGCCGGGCGCGGTGGCTCACGCCTGTAATCCCAGCACTTTGGGAGGCTGAGGTGGGCGGATCACGAGGTCAGGCGTTCGAGACCAGCCTGGCCAGCATGATGAAACCCCGTCTCGACTAAAGATACAAAAAAAATTAGCCAGGCGTGGTGGCACGTGCCTGTAATCCCAGCTACTTGGGAGGCTGAGGCAGGAGAATCGCTTGAACCCAGGAGGTGGAGTTTGCAGTGAACTGAGATCGTGGCATTGCACTCCAGCCTGGGTGACAGGATGAGACTCTGCCTCAAAAAAAAAGAAAAAAACACTTTTTAGAGCAGCTCTCTAATTTTGCATTCTGGATTTTTTTTTTTTTTTTTTTTTGAGGCAGAGTCCCGCTCCGTCGCCCAGGCTGGAGTGCACTGGCGTGATCTTGGCTCACTGCAAGCTCCACCTTCTGGGTTCACACCATTCTCCTGCCTCAGCCTCCCGAGTAGCTGGGACTACAGGCGCCTGCCACCTCGCCCAGCTAATTTTTTGTATTTTTAGTAGAGATGGGGATATTCACTGTGTTAGCCAGGATGGTCTCAATCTCTTGACCTTGTGATCTGCCTGCCTCGGCCTCCCAAAGCATTGGGATTACAGGTGTGAGCCACCGCACCCGGCCCGCATTCTGGATGTTTCATTCCACACTAAAGCTATTTTTGCAGATAGTTGTGCTGTGGTGAATCTTAAAAAAAAAATGAAATAGCAGTCCACTCAGAGGAGGCTCTTCATGGGCCAGCGTTTCCATCTCCTGGTTGCACTTGAACAGTCCCTGGAGAATGAGAGCAATTAGAAAGGTTACTGTTTCTATGGCAGTTGGGAAGAAAGTGTAAGACATTCTAGATAAAATCGGCTGTTCAGTGAGCCAGGGTCAGTGCACAGTGCTGAGCGGTGTGATCATTTGCTGGGGTGATTTGGGCCGGTTGTTGGGCTGGGCGTTGGTTGACTCAGTTCCCCAGGACTTCTGTGGCACCCACACTTTGTCAGTCATTCGCAGCCTCTGATTCTCTGTTCTGCGGGGGTCCAAGCCCATCTTCCATTGTGCTACACAGCTGGGTCTCTTGGCGGTAAATCTTGGAAGTTCTGTCTGAAGCAGTGATTCCTAAACTTGTTCAGGTGTCAGAAACCCAACCAGTCTTGGCTTTCTGGGGCCTACCAAGAACACAGCTGAACTGAGTGCTGCATGTGTTCTGACAACACGAGGTGCATTAGATACTGAATCTAGCGTAAACAGACAACAAGCATCCAGGGTGTGTCATGAAGTTT
This sequence comes from Theropithecus gelada, assembly GCF_003255815.1. Lineage (NCBI taxonomy): Eukaryota > Metazoa > Chordata > Mammalia > Primates > Cercopithecidae > Theropithecus > Theropithecus gelada. The sequence goes on along the minus strand of NC_037670.1, from coordinate 50,328,957 downwards.
GTAGGAAGAAAGAGAAGTGGAGAAAGTGGTATCACTTTAAGCTTTGCTGTAAATGAGAAAAGCCAGCTTAATCCAATTTGAGGCCAGAGATCCTTGGGACATGGTTGAGAGTATTTTGCAACAGTTGGACTGATCAGCTATGGTTCACAGTCTTATGAAAACAGCTACTAACGGCCAGGCACGGTGGCTCACAGCTGTAATCCCAGTACTTTGAAAGGCGGAGGCGGGCAGATCACTGAAGTCAGGAGTTTGAGGCCAGCCTGGCTAACATGGTGAAATCCTGTCTATACTAAAAACAAAAATTTTCTGGGTGTGGTGGTGAGCACCTGGAATCCCAGCACTGTGGGAGGCCAAGGTGGGTGGTTCATTTGAGGTCAGGAGTTTGAGACCAGCCTGGACAACATGGTAAAACCCTGCCTCTACTAAAAATACAAAAATTAGCCGGGTGTGGTGGCGGGCACCTGTAGTCCCAGCTTTTCAGGAGGCCGATGCAGGAGAATTGCTTGAGCCCAGGAGATGGAGGCTGCAGTGACCCAAGATTGTGCCACTGCACTCCAGCCTGGGCAACACAGTGAGACTCTGTCTCAAAACAAGTTTCATATCTCAGACACCAATAATTTAGTGTTCAATAAAGTAGAAAGTGATATAACTTAATATTATAAAACATGCATACCTCATCAAACAATAAAAGAATGTAGTAAGATAATAGGATGTAAAACTAACACACAGGATCAAAAGCCTTCATTCCCACAAACAATAATCAGAAGATGTAACGGAAGAGGAAAACCCCATTTACAATGGCAATAAAGATAAAACACATAGGAATAAACTTAAGACATGTAAGACCTATATTGGATAAAACTTTAAAATGTGTTTCATGAAGTTTTATTTTGGAAGAAAAGAGAGAAAAATGTGTGTTTCATGAAAGGTACAATAGTAGATGCAAATCAATGGAGAGACAGTCCTTGTTCTTGGAAGACTCAACAACCAAGAAAGATGGGTGTAAGACATAACGTAGAGTATGTGAGAATGACCCTAGATAGCCTTACAAGGGTATCATCTGACAATGTGTGAGGATGACCCCAGATAGCCTTACACGGCTATCTTGTAAAGGATATTCAGATTTACCTATTCAGGGCCCATCTTGTGCTCACCCTGCCACAGCCCTGGGATCAGCCATTTCTCCCAGAAGCCCTGGTCCATGTTCATGGGGGATGGTATTTAGGAGCCATGCTCTGGGTGCTAGGAGTACTCAGTGCCACTGGGATGTCATTGTGTCCTACCAGGTCCCTCCCACAATGCGTGGGAATTATGGGAGCTACAATTCAAGATGAGATTTGGGTGGGGACATGGCCAAACCGTATCAATTTCTAATTTCCAAAAATAAAAATGAAAAAATTTTCTTTTCATTTTTTTTTTTTTTTTTTGAGACAGAGTCTAACTCCATCACCCAGGCTGGAGTGCAGTGGTGTGATCGTAGTTCACTGCAGCCTCCATCTTCCAGGCTCAAGCAATCCTTCCACCTCAGCCTCCTAAGTAGCTGGGACTATAGGCGTGCGCCACCACACCCAGCTAATTTTCTATTTTTATTTTTGTAGACACGAGGTCTCACTATGTTGCCCAGGCTGGTCTTGAACTCCTGGTGTCCATCCATCCTCCTGACTCAGCCTCCCAAAGTGCTGGGATTACAGGCCTGAGCCACTGCACCTGGCCATGATTCACTTTTTTTTTTTTTTTTTTTAGCTAGAGTCTTGCTCTGTTGCCCAGGCTGGAGTGTGCAGTGGTATGATCTCGGCTCATTGCAACCTCCACCTCCCGGGTTCAATTGGTTCTCATGCCTCAGCCTCCCGAGTAGCTGGGACTACAGGTGCATGCCACCATGTCTGGCTAATTTTTGTATTTTTAGTAGAGATGGAGTTTCACCACATTGGCCAGGCTGGTGTTGAACTCCTGACTTCAAGCGATCCATCCACCTCAGCCTCCCAAAGTGCTGGGATTACAGGTGTGAGTCACCGCACCCAGCCGACTTCTAATGAACAGAATATGGCAAAAGCCCAGGGAAGTCACTTCTGATATTAGGGTGCAAGGAGACTGTGACGTCCGTCTTGTGTGTGCCCCCGCTTGTGTGTGCTTGCTCCGACTAAGGCAAGCCAGCTGTGGTGTTGTGAGCTTCCTTGTGGAGAGGCCCATGTACCAAGGAACTGAGGGTGGCCTGTGGGCAGCAGCCAGCAAGGCTGAGGCCCTTCTCCAATGACCTTGGAGGACTGAGTCTTTACAATATCCATGGGTGTGAGCTTGTGAGTGGATCATTCCAGACAAGCTTTCAGATGAAACCACAGCCCTGGGAGACACCTTGACCACAACTTGCTGAAACCTTGAGGCAAAGGCACAGAGCTCAGCCACACCCACTTTCCTGACGCCGGATACCATGAGAAAATAAATGTTCTTTTAGGCTGCTAAATGTTGGGTTAATTGGTTATGCAGAAATAGGAAACAAATACAATCTTCTACCAGTAAGGAAGAGTGCACCTTCTTTGCTTGTCACCTTTGGATTTCTGAGGCAACAGTACATCATCCTTAATATGGCTGCGAAGCACTTAACTTACTGGGTGACTTGAAAGCGTGCTTTTTTTTTTTTTTTTTCTTTTTTCTAGACGGGGTCTGGCTCTGTTGCCCAGGCTGGAGTGCAGTGGCTTGATCATAACTCACTGCAACCTCCACCTCCTAGGCTCCAGCGATCCTCCCACCTCAGCGTCCGGAGTATCAGGAACTACAGGCACATACCACCACATCCGGCTAATTTTTATTTTTTTAATTAATTAATTAATTTTTTTTTTTTTAAAGACAAGAGTCTCACTCTGTCGCCCAGGTTGGAGTGCAGTGGCACGATCTCGACTCACTGCAACCTCCACCTCTGGGCTCAAACGATTCTTCTGCCTCAGCCTCCGGGGTAGCTGGGATTACAGGCCACCACGCCTGGCTAATTTTTGTGTTTTTAGTAGAGACGGGGTTTCGTCATGTTGGCTAGGCGGGTCTGAACTCCTGAGCTCAAGCCTGCCTCGGCCTCCCAAAGTGCTGGGATCCCAGGCGTCAGCCACCGCGCCCTGACACAAGTATTATTATAAGAGTACCCACCCTGTATATTTTTTAGCACCTAGTTTGAGTCCTAGCCGTGTTGATCCCAACAGCCATAGCTCATCCATTTCGACTCCGAGTGGAGTTCCATGCCCTGGACCCTCGGCGGAGGCCTCATCCCGGGACGCCTGCCTGGCAGGGGCAGCTGCACCCCAGACCCCCCCATCGCTGCGGGGCCCAAACCTAGTAGTCTGCACGTGTTCCGGGCAGGGCGGGTTGCCTTGGCAACCAGCAGCTCTTCTAGCAGTTCTAGGCCCCTAGAGATGGCGTCACTAGCCCGCGCCCGGGCCTGGACCCGCCCCCCGTGCTGCCGTCGCTGGCCATTAGCCGGCGGAGAGACGGACGCTGACCTCGTCCAATGGGAGGCTCCGCGCTCCTGAAGGCGGGACTAACGCTTACCTGGGGCGCGAGTCCCTGCCGGAAGCCGGCGTCCACGACGCAGCTGCTCAAGCTTGGGTAGGCCAAGTGGGCGCAGGTAGGAGAGTGGGGCTGCAGCGGGGTGGCCGGCGGGTCAGGGCGCCGAGGTGATCCAGAGCCCCGGGGCGGGCTCCCGCGGGGCTCCGCCCCCTCCACGTGGGTGCGCGGAGGCCTGGCGTGGCGCGATTGGGCGGCGGCCCTGGGGTCCCGGGTGCTGGAGAGGCTGGTGCGTCCGGTGCGGTCCCGCGCGGGCTCCGACGCTGGCACCCCCTCTGGGTTAACTCAGTGCGGGCGGGAGGAAGGACGCCGCTGGCTCCTAGGTCTCAGGCCGTCAGCCCTCGCTGTGGCTCTGGTTTAATTGTCTTCCCCTGAAGACTCCCTGATTGCCTTCCGAGGCTTTCAGCTCCCACTTTCTCTCTTTTTTTATTTTTATTTTTTATTTATTTTATTTTATTTTATTTATTTATTTTTTTTTTGAGACGGAGTCTCGCTCTGTCGCCCAGGCTGGAGTGCAGTGGCCGGATCTCAGCTCACTGCAAGCTCCGCCTCCCGGGTTCACGCCATTCTCCGGCCTCAGCCTCCCGAGTAGCTGGGACTACAGGCGCCCGCCACCTCGCCCGGCTAGTTTTTTGTATTTCTTAATAGAGACGGGGTTTCACCCTGTTAGCCAGGATGGTCTCGATCTCCTGACCTCGTGATCCGCCCGTCTCGGCCTCCCAAAGTGCTGGGATTACAGGCTTGAGCCACCGCGCCCGGCCCTTTTTTTATTTTTGAGTCAGTGTCTCGTTGTGTCACCCAGGCTGGAGTGCAGTGGCGTGATCATAGCTTACTGCGGCCTCCACCTCCTGGACTCAAGCTGTCCTCCCGCCTCATCCTGCCCAGCAGCTGGGACCACATGCGCGTGCCACCACACCCGGATAATTTTTTAAAATGTTTTTTGTAGAAACGGGGTCTCACTATGATACCCAGGCTGGTCTCGAATTGTTGGTCTCAAGCGATGGATCCTCCCGCCTCGGTCTCCGAAAGTGCTGGGATTACAGGAGTGAGCCATCAAGCCCGGCCTCACTTTCCATCACAAGCATGCTTTCCATTCCTTCCTTCCTTCCATCTTTCTTTTTTTTTTTTTTTTTTTTTTTTGAGACGGAGTCTCGCTGTGCTCCCAGGCTGGAATGCAGTGGCGTGATCTCGGCTCACTGCAAGCTCCGCCTCCCAGGTTCACGCCATTCTCCCGCCTCAGCCTCCCAAGTAGCTGAGACTACAGGCGCCCGCCACCACGCCCGGCTAGTTTTTTGTATTTTTAGTAGAGACGGGGTTTCACCATGTTAGCCAGGATAGTCCTTCCATCTTTCATTCGTTCGTTTTTAAAAAACGTTCATTGGATTCCTCCTGCGCTGTTCGGGGCATTGGGCTACAGCTGTCAACAAGTGGAGACAAGTCTGTGATCTAGTGAACTTCCATTCTGGAGGGGAGAGACAGATGACCATGGTGCACAGAGCAGGTGGTGATAAGTGCTGTGGAGAAGATGAGAACAGGGGGTTCGAGAGTGGAGAGGAAGCAGGAGGAGGAGTGAGGCACCAGAACATTCCATGCCGGGCAACAGCAGGGAGCCCAGTGTGGCTGCGGCCAATCTGGGAACAGAGAAAGAGGAGGTGAGGCCCAGAGATGCGGGGAGGGGCCAGGGCAGTGGTGTGGACCTTACCAACTGGCAAGGACCTTGACTTTCCCTTCAAGTGGAAGGGGATAGCTTGGGAAGTTTTTGAGTGGAGGTGACACACAATCTGATTTAGGGCTTTAAAAGCCATCGTGAGAGGTGGTGGCTTGGACCGGGTACCTACGGGATCATAAGGGAGTCACATTCTGGGTGTATTTCAGTGGTAAACCGACGGGAGGTGGTGGTAGGTTGGATGAGTGTGTGAGAAAGAGAGGAGTTGTGGATGGACCAAGGTTTTAAGCTTGAGCTACGACGTGAACCTCATCAGATGGATGTTTTTGGAGAGGATGAACACCGGGAAGCTCAGGCTTGTGGAGGGTGATCAGGGTATTGATTACAACTTCTTAAGTTTGAGATGATATGTGTGTAGATGACACATATAGGTACATATGTATGGTTTTATATATATAGTTATGTATATACACAGTTTATACACACACACACACACACACACACACACATATATATATATTTTTTTTGAGACAGAGTCTCACTCTGTTGTCCAGGCTGGAGTGCAGTGGCGTGATCTCAGCTCACTGCAACCTCCACCTCTTGGGTTCAAACGAATCTCCTGCCTCAGCCTCCCAAGTAGCTGGAATTACAGGCATGCACCAGCACACCCAGCTATTTTTTGTATTTTCAGTAGAGACGGGGTTTCACCATGTCCCAGGCTGGTCTCCAACTCCTGACCTCAAGTGATCTCCCTGCCTCGGCCTCCCAAAATGCTGGGATTACAGACGTGAGCCACTGTGCCTGGCCATACACATATATACACATACGTGTGTGTGTGTGTGTATGTATGTATACATCTGTATAAACAGTGTAAACAGAGATCAGGAATTCAGGTATGTACATGTATATATATGTCTAGGTACATGTATATGACCGCATATATGTTTAACTGTATACATGCACAGTTGAGTTGGCGTGTAGTTCAAGCATAGGGTTAATAAGAGACCTGTAAAGAGAGGAAACAAAGTCATCAGCATCTAGTTGTATTTGAAGCCACGTGACCGAATGGGATCACGAGGGAGTGAGGAGGCTGAGCACTAAGCCTGGGTCCTTCAGTGTTCAAGGACAGGCGATTAAGAGGTGGGAGCAAAAGCAGGAGTTGTGCTGTCTGTGCTGGATGCCGGGTGAAAAACGCCTGTCAAGAGAGAAGGAAGGATCAACAGTCCAATGCTCTTAGGTCAGATAAATTGCATACTGAGAGTTGGCAATGGGATTTAGCCAGGTGGGTGTCTTTGTGGCAAGGTGGTTGGGGCAAAAGCCTGATGGGATGCGGGGAGGAAAGGAGTCAGAGACAGGGCAGGTAGATGACTGTTTCTTTCCTCCCCTCCCCTCCCCTCCCCTCCCCTTCCTTTTTCTCTCTGTCTCTCTCTTTTTCTTTTTTTCTTTTCTTTTCTCTCCTCTTTCCTCTCATTCTGTCGCCTAGGCTAGAGTGCAGTGGCGCAATCTTGGCTCACTGTAACCTCCACCTCCCTGGTTCAAGTGCTTCCCCTGTCTCAGCCTCCCAAGTAGCTGGGACTGCAGGCACCCGCCACCACACCCAGCTAATTTTTGTTTATTTTTAGTTCAGACAGGATTTCACCATATTGGTCAGGCTGGTCTCGAACTCCTGACCTCAGGTGATCTGCCCGCCTTAGCCTCCCAAAGTGCTGGGATTACAGGTGTGAGCTACTGCACCCAGCCTTGCCTTTTTTTTTTTTTTTTTTTTTAAAGAAACAGGGTCTCTCACCCTGTCACCCAGGCTGCAGTGTAGTGGCATGATCATGATTTGCTGCACCCTTGAACTCCTGGGCTGAAGTGATTCTCCTGCCTCAGCCTCCCAAGTAGCTGGGACTACAGGCATGGGCCACTATGCCCAGATAACTACAAAATATATGTATTTTGGGGCCAGGTCTGGTGGCTCACACCTGTAATCCCAGCAGTTTGGAATGCCAAGGTTGGAGGATCGCTTGAGCCCAGGAGTTTGAGACCAGTCTGGGCAACATGATGAAACCCCATTCCTACAAAAAATACAAAAATTAGCTGGGCATGGTGGCGTACACCTGTAGTCCCAGCTGCTGCAGAGGCTGAGTTGGGAGGATCGCTTGAGCCTGGGCGGTTGAGGCTGCAGTGAGCTATGATCACGCCACTGCGTTCCAGCCAAAATCTTTTTTGTAGTGACAGGGTTTCACTATATTGCAAGGCTGGGCATATGGCTTGATTTTTTGTAGAAAAAATATGGCACAAATTTGGTTCTCACAACAAACTTTATAGCAAACAATCTTTCTCCCATTTATTATTATTGTAAAGTAGCACGTGGATGTTATATTTTTATTTAATTAATTAATTAATTAATTTATTTATTTATTTTTTGAGATGGTGTCTTGCTCTGTCGCCCAGGCTGGAGTGTGGTGGCGCGATCTTGGCTCACTGAAACCTTCACCTCCCAGGTTCAAGTGATTCTCCTGCCTCCGCCTCCAGAGTAGCTGGGACTGTAGGCACATGCTACCACGCCCGACTAAGGTGTTACATTTTTAAATTTATGGTAAATAACTTGAGAGGGATTATAGTTTTTATTTTTCCCAGTATATTGAGGGGTTGTGGAACCATCACCACAATCTAATTTTAAAACTTTTTTCTTCTCCCACAAGAAATCCTGTAGCCCTTCGTGGTCACCCACTCTTCCCTCCGCTTGCCCTATCCCTAAATAATCTCTGATCTCCTTTCTGTCAGTATAATTTACATATCCTGAGCTTTTCACAGAAGTGGAATTTTGCAGTGCGGAGTCTTGGGGGTCTGGCTTCTCTCGCCCAGCACAGTGTCTTCTGGGTTCATCGTGTTGCGGCACGTGTCAGTGTCCCATTTCCTTTGGTGGCCGAATAGTATCCCCTGTGCGAATGCGCCACGTTTGGTTCCCCCTTCGTCCATGGATGCACAGACACGGAGGTTGTTTCGACTGCTTGGATATTAGGCACGTACTGCCATGGACATCATTGTACGTTTTTATGGAGATGTGTTCGTTTCTCTTTGATTGGCATTTCCTAAATGGCCCATGATGCTGAGCTGCGTTTCATGTGCCTGTTGGCCATTCGTGTATCTTTGGAGAGACGTCTCTTCAGATCCCTTCCCCCATTTAAAAACCGGGTTATTTGTCTCCTATTGTTGAGTTGTTAGAGGTCTTTATATATTCTGGTTACTAGTGTCTTGTCAGATATGTGATTTGCAGGTATTTTTCTCCAATACTATGGGTGGTCTTTTTTTTTTTTTTTTTTAAATACAGGTTCTCACTTTGTTGTCCAGGCTGGGTTGTAGTGGCATAATCATGGCTTATTACAACCTCGACTTCCTGAGCTCAGATCATCCTCCCACTTCAGCCTCCGAGGTAGCTGGGACTCCAGGTGTGCATCACCATGCCCGGCTAATTTTTTGTATTTTTTGTAGAGATGGAGCCTCACTGTGTTGCCCAGGCTGGTCTTGAACTCCTGGGCTCAAGCAGTCCTCCCACCTCCCAAAGTGCTGGGATTAGAGGCGTGAGCCACCGTGCCCGGCCTGGGTTTTCTTTTTGCTTTGTTTTGTGTAGAGATGTGGTCTTGCTGTGTGGTCGGGACTGGTCTGGAACTCCTGGCCTCAAGTGATCCTCCTGCTTCAGCCTCCCAAAGTGCTGGTATTACAGGCATGAACCACCGCACCCAGCCTCTTTACTTTCTTGCTGGCATCCTTTGCAGCACAAAAGTTTTACATTTTGTTGTAGTCCAATTTATTTTCTTTTTCTTTTGCTGCCTGTTTTTGGTGGCATATGTGAGAGGCCATTGCCTAATCCAAGGTCATGAAGATTTACTCGTATGTTTTCTTCTATAATTTTATAGTTTTAGGTCTTCCATTTAGGACTTTGATCTATTTTGAGTTAGTTTTGTGTATGGTGTGAGGTAGGGCTCCAAATCAATTCTTTTATATGTTGGTAGCCAGTTGTCCTGGCACCATTTGTCTTTCTCACTGAATTGTCATGGCACTCTTGTTGAAAATCAGTTGACAGTAAATGAAAGTAAACGTCATTTTCCATAACAAACATTCATTATCTCAAAGCTTGAGTCACTTTCCCTTAGAACTATTAAAATAAACTTTTCCATAATATGGAAAAGTCTTTTATCCCTTTTTAGCAAATAGACATAGTGATTAAGTTTTTAAATGATAACTTACAGAATGAATATAGATTTGACTTAACTTTTATAGTAATGGGTATGTAAATATTTGCTGAACTTTTCTTATTTCTCTCACAAGGTAATTGGCTGGCATGGTCTTTTGTCTTTTCAGAGCCCCTGTGTCAACAGTATCTCATTCTTCCAAGATTTCTTATTACACAGCTAATTGAAATCTGTAGCCTCTGGCTTCTGATGCTTTTTAAATATAAGGCTCAATTAAAGAATAAGGGGCTTGGGGTTTTCTGATTCCGCAATAGGAATATTCTTTCAGTGTGCTGTTACCAGTGACAGCCCCAAGTGGGATGGAGGGAGCCCTTGTGCAGGCTCTGCCCTTTGGATGGGGCCTTTGCTCTTCAACTGTCTCCTTGGTTTCTGGCGTAACCTAGCATCCCAGGCCTGCCTTGACCTCCCCTGACTCTTTTTCACAGCTAGTGGTATTTAGACCACACCTGGGCTCTGGTTGGGCTCAGTGCTGCCAGGCCCTTTCCATGATGATCATCCTTTAACTGCCGCTCTCCTGTCACCTTTCCTGCTTTACTTTTTTTTTTTTTTAAACATAAGGTCTCATTCTTTTGCCCAGGCTGGAGTGCAGTGGTGCAATCATGGCTCACCGCAGCCTTGACCTCCTGGGCTCAAGCAATCCTCCCACCTCCACCTCCTGAGTAGCTGAGACCACAGGTGTGCATCACCAAGCATAGCCAATTTTTAAAAAATGTTTTGTAGACATGGAGCCTCGCTATGTTGCCCAGGCTGATCTCAAACTCCTGGGCTCAAGCAGTCTGCCCACCTCAGCCTCCCAGAATGCTGGGATGACAGGCATGAGCCACTGTGCCCGGACTGTTTTAATTTTGGGGTGGGATTTGGCTTTCTTGGTGTTGCCTGGCTTACTGACGCGGTCCTTTGTGGGTGTGTGTCTGAGCTGTCTGGGCTGGAGGCCATGTGGTGAAGCAGCGTGCTGGTTGTTGAGTTCCTGTCTCTCAGCTCCCCAGCGCCTCTGTGGTACTCCCCCACCCCCACCCACTCGGGGGCCTACATAGCCTGGGGCTCTGCAGGACACTTTTCTGTTCTCAGCTCCTTTTAAGGCTCTACCCAGTAGGGGCAGCAGGGGAGACTGGGAGCTGGAGGGTGGGGAGGAGTGTAAGTAAGGAGTGTGGGTGAGGGGGTGGCCCTGGGGAGGGTGGGGACAGGAAGGGAGGGGTGGGGACAGGGACATGGGGTCGGGCGAGGGCTTCTTCTGCTCCTGCTGTCCTATCTGAGCGAGCCCATGCAGGAGGCTTCGCTGCAGCAGCAGGTGTGGGCCGGGCTCCTGCTTCTCCCTCCTAGAAGCAGCCCGTTCCCTGCCCGCACCCCACCCCAGGTTCTTCCTTAGGTCCCAGCCACAGCCGCCAATACTGCTCCATCAGGGACCCAGGGCCTGCTACCCCAGCCCCTCCAGCAGGCTCCCAGGTCTGGTGGTCTCAGCTGCCTCTTTCGGCTCCCTCTTCACACAGTCCACAAAGGACACGGGTTCTGCCATCCCTGGACTTCTCCATCTTGGTGTGGTGTTCTAGAGACTGCTGTGCTGGAGAAAGGAGGCCTAACCACGTGCCCCTCGAATGCTGCATCCACCCTCGTACGTGGCCTGCTCCATGCTCCTTGGATGCTCAGAGGAGATCCCAGACTTAGGGTGGTCCTTGAGCCCCTCCACCAGAGGTGGCCAGGTGTCCTGTGATGGGCAGGGCTGGCACCCACAGCCCGGGTGGTGCCACAGCTTCCCTAGTTGATGGGGAGCACGAGTGAGCCCATGATAGGAGAAAGTGAAAACAATTCAAAATATTCAGTGATTAGAGAGCAGGCAGATTTTCACTTTTGGGAAATTATGATAGTGTCACTGAAGATGGTATTTCTCTCAATCTTAAAAGCTTTGTGTTCATGTTCAGTTAGAAATATAGAATATATAATCCATGTATGATTGCAGCTGTGTTAAATAAAAGCAGTCAGAAAAAAGACCGAACGGGGTCGGGCACGGCAGCGCACGGCAGTGGCCCCAGCGCTTGGAGAGGCCGAGGCAGAGGATGACTTGAACCAAGGGGTTTAAGACCAGCCTGGGCAGCATAGCAAGACCCTGCCTCTACAAAAAATTTAAGTTAGCCAGGCATGGTGGCACACGCCTGTGATTACAGCTACTCAGGAGGCTGAGGTGGGAGGATGGCTTGAGCCTGGGATTTTGAGGATGCAGTGATCCAAGATTGTGCCACCGCACTCCAGCCTGGGTGACAGGGTGAGATGACCAGAGATCGCACTGCTGCACTCCAGCCTGGGTGACAGGGTGGGATGACCTGAGATTGCACTGCCGCACTCCAGCCTGGGTGACAGAGTGAGATGACCTGAGATTGCACTGCTGCACTCCAGCCTGGGTGACAGAGTGAGATGACCTGAGATCGCACTGCCGCACTCCAGCCTGGGTGACAGGGTGAGATGAGCCGAGATCGCACTGCCGCACTCCAGCCTGGGTGACAGGGTGGATGACCCGAGATTGCACTGCGCACTCCAGCCTGGGTGATAGTGAGATGAGCCGAGATTGTGTTACTGCACTCCAGCCCGGGTGACAGAGTGAGATGAGCCAAGATCCCACTGCCGCACTCCAGCCTGGGTGACAGGGTGAGATGAGCCGAGATCACACTGCCACACTCCAGCCCGGTGACAGAGTGAGATGAGCCAAGATCCCACTGCCGCACTCCAGTCCGGGTAACAGAGTGAGATGACCTGAGATTGCACTGCCGCACTCCAGCCTGGGTGACAGGGTGGAATGACCTGAGATCGCACTGCCGCACTCCAGCCCGGGTGACAGAGTGAGATGAGCTGAGATCGCACTGCCGCACTCCAGCCTGGGTGACGGGGTGGGATGAGCCGAGATCGCACTGCCACACTCCAGCCTGGGTGACAGAGTGAGATGAGCCGAGATTGTGTCACCGCACTCCAGCCCGGGTGACAGAGTGAGATGAGCCGAGATCGCACTGCCGCACTCCAGCCTGGGTGACAGTGAGATGAGCTGAGATCGTGCCACCGCACCCCAGCCTGGGTGACAGGGGGAGACCCTCACACAAAAAAAAAAAAAAAAAAAAAAAAGACGGAAAGGAAATACACCAAAATGTCAAATTGGTTGCCATAGGTGATGAAATGTGGGGGTTTGAGTTTGTTTTAACTTTTATGTTTTCCGTATTTTCTGAAATACTTTTTTTAAAAAACAGGAGAGTGCCCTATTTCTTTTTATTTAAAAATTTTATATGAGCTAAGCCTTTTATTTCCTTATTTTCAGCAGTTTACTTTCTCTGTTGCAGGATGGCAAAACAGAAGAGAAAAGTTCCTGAAGTGACGGAGAAAAAGAACAAAAAGCTGAAGAAGGCCTCAGCAGAGGGGCCGCTGCTGGGCCCTGAGGCCGTGCCAAGCGTCGATGGAGCCAGCTCCAAGGTAAGGCCGCCAGTGCTTCGCGGGCCCCGCCCTCTGGGATCCACCTGTTTTCTGATCTAGAAGGAGGGGGCGGCTCAGCCTGCTGGTCTCTGTGGAGCAGAGGCTGGAACAGATGCGGAGGCGTGGATGGGCTTGGTGCCTTCCAGAAGCAATTGTAGGACAAAAAAGGATTTTAGTAAATTTTGAGTTGGAACCCCATGATCGCCTTTTTTAGCCATCAGGACACTGCTGTTTTGGGTGCCGTGATGTGTAGGGGACTTGGTGGCGGCATGCAGGATGGTGAGGGGCCTGCAGCAGGCCTTTGGTTGTGCTCTGGGAAGGTGCGGGTGGCGGCTCCTCACCTGGACATGTGCAGGGGCGTGGCCTGAAGCCTGTGGTTAAAAACGCACATCTAGAAATGTTCACGTCGAATAACATGGTTATTGTCCGTGTGAAAATCACCCGTTGGCCTCACTTTCTAAACTGTGCAGTGGATTATAAATAATGTTGAGATCTGAGTGTCCGCCACCATTCACCTGAAAAGATACGTGAGCCATCTTCTCCTAAAGTTACGCATTTTTATTCCTTGTTTTCTTGAGACACAGTCTCGCTCTGTCACCCAGGCTGGAGGGCAGCGTCACCCAGATCACCCAGGCTGGAGTGCAGTGGTGGGATCTTGGCTCAGTGCAACCTCTATCTCCTAGGTTCCAGCGATTCTCCTGCCTCAGCCCCACAAGTAGCCAGGATTACAGGTGCACACCACTGCACCCGACTAATTCTTTGTATATTTTATAGAGATGGGATTTCACCACGTTGGCCAGGCTGGTCTTAACTCCCGACCTCAAGTGATCCACCCGCCTCGGCCTCCCAACATGCTGGAATTACAGTCGTGAGCCACCGCGCCTGGCCTGCATTTTTATTCTTTTTTTTTTTTTTTTTTCCTGAGACAGAGTCTCACTCTGTCACCCAGGCTGGCGTGCAGTGGTGCCATCTTGGCCCACTGCCAGCTCCGCCTCCTGGGTTCACGCCATTCTCCTGCCTCAGCCTCCCGAGTAGCTGGGACTACAGGCGCCCGCCACCACGCCTGGCTAATCTTTTTGTATTTTTAATAGAGACGGGGTTTCACTGTGTTAGCCAGGATGGTCTTGATCTCCTGACCTCATGATCCCACCGCCTCAGACTCCCAAAGTGCTGGGATTACAGGTGTGAGCCACCGCGCCCAGCCCTGCATTTTTATTCTTGAAAGTATTTTGTTCTGTCCTGTATCATGTTTATCTTCCACAAAAAGATGCATATACATTTAAATTTGAAAATATAAAAAATTTTTTTACCCACCAAGTTCTGAGTGTTAAAATTTTTCTTCTACGTTGAGCTGTGTTTACCGTTAGTAGCATGCTGTTGATCAAAACATCATAATCGATTAGGAATTTTCACAAATGATTCTACATAAAGTGAAATCCGATGAGGCATGCATCGCATCGTGGTCAGGGCCTTGTGACCCCGTGTCACCACCCCGCGAAGGGCAGGGCTTTCCGTGTCTCTGCGGTTGGTGCACTCACCTGTGGATCTGCGTGTCATTGTTCGAGAGAAAGCGGGTTTCCACGGGCTGTGTTCCTGTTCCCACGTCAGATTTCAGTGCCACGCAGCCTTGTTGACACAGATGAGTAAATAGGAACGAGAGTGTTGTTGTAGCTTTGTTGCTTAAGTCCTTAAACTTTGAGACCATTCTGTGGTTTGGGGCACATATTTTCAGAATTTATTTTAAAGATCGATCAGTAAGTGACAGCTAGACTGGGTCCCTGAGTTGTTCAAGGGCCCAGTGCCAACTTGTTACATTTGTTCACTTCCCCAGGGTGACGCCAGGGTTCAAGCTCTGCTGTTGTTTAGTGCTGGAGGTCTCGTGCCTGGGGCGATGTGCCATTGTGAGATGCGGGGTGGCAGGTGGCCCTGTTTTTCATGAAATGAGAAAAGGCCGCTGTGCGGAGGGAGGTGGAAAGGGGGAGCCCATGCGGACCCTTCTTCAAAGCGGCTTCCAGCAGGAGGTGGGCACAGCCGGTGCTTGGAGGGGTCCCTGGGCTGCCCAGCCGCAGATGCCTGGGACAGTGGAGTGTGCCTGGTTGCTGGGTGTGGCCCAGCTCACTCTGGGATCCTGTCCAATGAGGCAGTGCTGAGCTCTCGGAAGGTGGTGTAAAATCACGTCCACCACGTCTGTGGCTGCAGGCGGCTCAGCAGGCGTGGGTGGAGGGGAGAAGTGGGGGTACGTGCCTAGAGGAGGTCCTGGCTATCTCAGAGGGTCGTCTCTCACTGCCACCCCCGAGGGGCGAGGGAAGCCAGATAGCACCCCCAGCACAGCCAGACAGCTTGTCCTGGGCTCTCTTTAGCGGAACGCCCCAAGGTCACCCGGAGGCCGAGGCCTGGCAGGTGCAGAGGTCCTATGGCTCCCATGCAGTGGATCAGGAGGCAGCCCAGCATTCCACCTGAGCCTCGCCCTGAATTTCAGCTCCTCCTCCTCCACGAGCTGTTGAATTCCTGTGTCCCCAGGCCGACTGCCTCTTATTCGCACCTTCTTCACAGCCTGAGGTCCAGTTGTGTGGGTGCTTTTTGGTTTCTGGGTTCCAGATGGACACTGGTTTCCCGAGAGCTGTTGGATCTTTTGTTCTGTGGTTCAGCCCAGTCCCGATTCCACAGAGCCTCAGGCACACAAGACTTTGGTGGGCGTGGCATCACTCTGAACTTTTTGAGTTTAGTGAAGAGGCTTCTGACTCTCCCTTCTTGGTGAACCCTCCTCCTGCCTGATCCCCACACAGGCCGCTGGTCACTGGCAGGACCCCCACGACAGCTCGGCTTATGGTGACTGTGGGCAGAGGTTAAAACTCATACCCAAGTGAGGGGGTGGTGTCTGTCCTTTTGTTTAAGTTCAAGTAATTATTTTAAAGTTTGTGATTCAAGTAATTGTTTTTCATTATTAAAATACGTGTTGATTAAAAGAAAGTTGGAAAGCAAGAGGGGAAAGAAGAAAGCCTTTGTTTCCTTCAGCTCCGCTTTGAGGGCTGGACTCTGCTGGTCTGGAACACGCGGCTGCCGGCAGAGTCACCACACTCGCACTTGGCTTTCCGGCCACTGGCGCGGAGTTGGTCTCAGGTCCGCCCAGCTGAGCATTGGGAAGCGACCTGGAGCCGGTTCCTTAGCCTTTGGAGGAGCTGGCAGCGGGAAAAGGGCCTGGGAAGCCAGGGAATGTGGTCTCGGTGGGGCCCCGTTCACCAGCAGGGGTCGGCAGCCATGTTCCTTCTGAGGGAGCTGGTGGAAGGAGCTGCCTTCGGCTGGATTCTCTGCAAAGTGCACGCCCCTGTGGCCAGTTTCCAGGCTACTGGGAGGGTTTTCAGATGGGCCTCTGTGACTTCGTGTGGGGGCTTGGGGGCTCATGTTCTTGTGTGTCGGGAGCCAGTTTCCACATTAAAGGGGGTATCTCTGCTAATATGGATATTTCCTTGCTGACTCTCCCTGGTTCTCATGGGAAATTGTTAAAAAAAAAAAAAAAAGGGTTTCAAGCTTTTTTTTGAAGCTGAACCTAAGTGCTTAGAAGGGTGGGTGGCTGGGCCTGGGGAGCAGCATTCCTGGGCTCTGGGGAGCTTGTGGAAAAGTACTGCGCTGGCTCCTCCCCTCCCCCAGTGGATCCTGGATGGACCTCCGGAATCCGCCATCGAGGACGGAGAAGCCTGTGTCCCCCCGTGGGCCATCATGTTGTCCTCCCGGCAGCGTCTGTCCGGGGAGCCTGCGGGTCAGCGGCCGCTCCCGGGGCCCCGTGCAGCCTCTTCCCACAGCATGAGCGCTCTGAGCTTGCGCCAGGATCGCCGCCACGTCCCCAAGTGACGGGACTTCATCGCCCCTTGGGGAGCGCTCCCTCAGCGTTCCAGTTCCCACTCAGGCCTGTGGGCTTGGCCCCGGGAAGCCGCCTGGGCCAGCTGCACTCCCTCTCCCAGGCTTCAGTCCCTGGTGCCTCTGTCTGGCACCAGCGAGGTTTGGCCGTTCCTTGGTCCTGGGCCCCAGGGCCTCAGGGTCTTGGCTCTGGGCGTTGTTTGCTGAGCTCACCATCCCAGAGGCCCCTGCTGGCCTGGAATGCTGGGGAGGTGGGTGGCTTGTGGTGGCTGCGGCAGGAGGAACAGCTGCTCCCACGGGCCTGTCTCGTGTCTTGGTGACTGGGCTGTATGATTGCTCGCTGGTCTTAGAAGGGACTGGCACCTGCCGCTTCTGTCCTCCTCAGCTCTGCGGGCAGGAGGTTCTGCCGCTGGGGTTGGCGCCTTGGGCCTTTCCTCTTGTGGACCAGAGGGGTCCCAGGGTTTGCCCTGTCTGCTTCCTGTTTCGTAGCTAAGCCCTCCCCGGGGAGCTGGGGTTTAGGAGTTCTGTCTTCATGTTCCTTTAACCCTTCCAGGCCTGGTTTCCCACTTGAGCGGGTTGTGAGGATGAGGTTTCAAATGACACATGCCCTTTGGGGGGGACTGTGGGGCCCCGGCTGAGCCGGGCCTGCTGTCCAGCATCCCTTGGGGTCGGTGGACGTGGAAGGAGGCAATGTGACTCGGCAGGTCTTTCTGTCTTTCGCCCTCCCCCTCCCTCTCCAGTCCCACTAAAGGGGACCCTTAGCTTCTCTGTTTCTGTCTGAAGCCATGGACCTGTATGCCAGGGAAGGGGGCATACGTGCAACCACCCCATGCAGAGCCAGCCAAGTGGCTGCTGGTGTGGAGGCCCCTGTATGACCCGGCTGCTTCCCTGCTGCTGTCAGTGCCGTTTGGCTGCCTGGAGATGAAAGGTGGGCTCCCTCAGTCCAGTGTTGTCAGCAGAACCCCCCTGGCTTCCTCTGCCTCATAAGAATCCCTTATGTGTGCAACACTTTCTGTCCACGCAGGCATCTCAACAGCGATTCTTAGCAGCCTGGAGGTGCCGGGGCAGAGGCCTGGGTGCTGTGCTGGTTTCAGTCACCTGGCCGTGTGTCCTGGGGAAGAGACTCACCCCTGGTTTCTGACTCTGGTTACCTCATGGAGCCCACTAGCAGAGACCGGGATCCCTTCCTGTGGCTGGCTGCGAGCCAGCGGAGGCTCAGCTGAGGGCAGGGTCCGTGTGTCGAGGTGCCGTGTAAGGACCATTGGGGCTCAGATAAGGCCTTGGGTGGGTGCAGCACGCTGCCCTGTGTGAGTGCAGTCACCTCAGGTAGGTGCAGCACACTGCCCTGTGTGAGTGCGGTGGGTGTGTGCAGCACGCTGCCCTGTGTGAGTGCCGTGACCTTGGGTGGGTGCAGCACGCTGCCCTGTGTGAGTGCGGTGACCTCGGGTGGGTGCAGCACGCTGCCCTGTGTGAGTGCGGTGACCTCGGGTGGGTGCAGCACGCTGCCCTGTGTGAGTGCGGTGACCTCGGGTGGGTGCAGCACGCTGCCCTGTGTGAGTGCGGTGACCTCGGGTGGGTGCAGCACGCTGCCCTGTGTGAGTGCGGTGACCTCGGGTGGGTGCAGCACGCTGCCCTGTGTGAGTGCGGTGACCTCGGGTGGGTGCAGCACGCTGCCCTGTGTGAGTGCGGTGACCTCGGGTGGGTGCAGCACGCTGCCCTGTGTGAGTGCGGTGACCTCGGGTGGGTGCAGCACGCTGCCCTGTGTGAGTGCGGTGACCTCGGGTGGGTGCAGCACGCTGCCCTGTGTGAGTGCGGTGGGTGGGTGCAGCACGCTGCCCTGTGTGAGTGCGGTGGCTGCGGAAGGCTTCATGGGCCACAGTAAGCAGCTTGACCGTCCGGCTGTGGGGCCTGCACCTCACAGAACGCGGGGCGCAGGTAGTGGTCGACAGAAGAGAGCAGTGCTACTTGGCATGGACCAGTGTGTAGAAACTCTCAATTTGCTGCTTTTGTAATCTTGAAAATCAATGTGAATTACTTGAGCATGAAGCCCACAGCTTTATAAAACCATCAAATGAGGCCGTGAACTTCATGGCCTTGAGAATTTGCTCTGAGCCAAAATACTTCCGACCAATGGTACTTTGCCCCAAGAAGCATAACCGCTCTGGCAGTGGGATTTTGTGTCTGAACTTGTGGGGCCGAGTGGTTGCTGGTGTCTGCGGAGGCTCCCTGGGAGCCCAAGTTGTTTTTCTCAGTGGAATTTCACCCGCCCCCGCCCACATTGTTTTTATTTTCTCCTGTCTGACTGCTGCATGCCGGGGGTCTGCCCGCTGAATTTTGAACTCATACATGTGCAGGGCTGAAAGGCAGGTGGAACCGGAACTGTCTTACGTGTGGGAAAACTGAGACCCCGAGAACTCACATGGTCTCTCTCAGGCCCACGTAGGCGGCAGGAGGCCAGCTCCCTCCTCCATCCCTGTCGGCCACGCTGCCCCCTGTGTCCATCCGTTTTTGTGGCTGAGTAATAGTCCATGGGCCGCCTGCTGGCCACACTGCCCCATGTCCATCCATTTTCAGGGCTGAGCTGCGTTGCCTCGTGTCCATCCGTTTTTGTGGCCGCGCCACCCCCTGTCCATCTGTTTTTGTGGCCGCGCTGCCCGTGTCCATCCATTTTTGTGGCCGCGCTGCCCCATGTCCATCTGTTTTTGATCCGTTTTCAGGGTTGAGTAAAATAGTCCATGCACACTGGCCCGTGTCCATCCGTTTTTGTGGTCGCGCTGCCCCGTGTCCATCCGTTTTTGATCCGTTTTCAGGGTTGAGTAAAATAGTCCATACACACTGCCCCGTGTCCATCCGTTTTTGTGGCCGTGCTGCCCCGTGTCCATCCGTTTTTGATCCATTTTCAGGGCTGAGTGAAATAGTCCATGCACACTGCCCCATGTCCATCCGTTTTTGTGGCTGTGCTGCCCCGTGTCCATCTGTTTTTGATCCGTTTTCAGGGCTGAGTGAAATAGTCTGTGGTGCGGAATGATCACAGATTCTCTCACCTGTTTACCAGAGTTTGGAGACTGAGTTGTTTCTAACTTGGGGCTGTTATGAATGTGCTGTTAACATTTGCATCTGCGTCTTTCTATGCTTTCATTCCTAGGACCAGAATTGCTGGATCCTATAGTAAGTGTGTGGTTAATTTTTTGAGAAAAAAAGTCCAGAAGATACTGGCTGGGCACGGTGGTTCATGCCTGTAATCTTAGCACTTTTGGGAGGCCGAGGCAGAAGGATTACTTGAGTTCAGGAGTTTGAGACCAGCTGGGGCAACATGGTGAAACCCCATCTGTACAAAAAATACAAAAATTAGCCAGGCATGGTGGTGCGCACCTGTAGTCTCAGCTACTAGGGAGGCGGAGATGGGAGAATCACCTGAGGCTGCAGTGAGCCAAGATTGCACCACTGCACTCCAGCCTCGGTGACAGAGTGAGACCCTGTCTCAAAAACAAAAACAAAAACCCCAAAACATTGAACAAAAAAGAAGCATGAGGGTCCTGGTGCCTGCACACCCTGGTTGACACGTGGTGCTGCTAGCTTCTTAATTTTGGCCACTCTCGTGGGTGTAGTCTCGTCATTCTGAGTGTGTGGTTTTAAAAAACAGCTTTTTATTGAGATATAGTTGATGTAAGGTCAGTTTTTTTTCTTTATGATTTCTGATTTTTCTTCTGAAAGAAGTGCTTCTCTTTTATATTTTTTAGAACCAATTTAAATTTATGTTTTATGTGCGATAGGGATCTAACTTCTTTTGTTCTAAAAGAAAGATACACTTGCCTTAGAATCTTTTGTTGAGCATTGTATCCCCCCACCTTTTTTTTTTTGATGGAGTTTCACTCTTGTTACCCAGGTTGGAGTGCAGTGGCACCATCTTGGCTCACCACAACCTCCGCCTCCCGGGTTCAAGTGATTCTCCTCTCTCAGCCTCCCAAGTAGCTGGGATTACAGGCATGCACCACCACGCCCAGCTAATTTTGTATTTTTTTGTAGAGACAGGGTTTCGCCTTGTTGGCTGGGCTGGTCTTGAACTCCTGACCTCATGTGATCCGCCCTCCTTGGCCTCCCAAAAGTGCTGAGATCACAGGCATGAGCCACCGCGCCTGGCTGAGGGTTGGACTTTCTCCATGTCCTCGCCAGCACTGTGATATGTGACCTTCTGATTCTAGATATCCTAGTGTGTCTGGGAAGTGGTATCTCCTTGTGGTTTTGATTGGCACCTCCCCAAGGCTAATGAGGGTAAGCATCTTTTCATGTGCTTATTGGTCACTTTTATATTTTCCTTGGAGAAACGTCTATTCAGACCCTTTGCCGCTGGGCACAGTGACTCATGCCTGTAATCCCAGCTCTTTAGGAGACTGAGGCAGGAGGATCACTTGAAGCCAGAGGTTTGAGACCAGCCTGGGCAACTTAGCAAGATCCTGTCTCTACAGAAAATTAAGAAGTTAGCTAGGCATGGTTACACATGCCTGTAGTCCCAGCTATTCGAGAGGCCGAGGTGGGAGGATTGCTTGAATCCAAGATTTTGAGGCTGCAGTGAGTTCTGATCTCCTGCACTCCAGCCTGGGTGACAGAGCAAGACCCCGTCCCCAAAAAACTAGGAAACAAAAAACCAACAAAACAAACCTTTCACCCACTTGAACCACAATGGTTATTTGTGTCTATTATTGAGTTGCGAGAGTTTTTACGAATTCCAGGTACAGTTCTTTTCTCAGACATGCGACTTGCAGGTATTTTCTCCCATTCTGTGTCTTCTCTTCTACTTTCTTGATGATGTCCTTTGAGGCACTGAAGTTTTCAGTTTTGATGAAGACCAGTTGATCTATTTTGCTTTTGATGCCATATCTAAGAAGCGAGCCTCCTGCCTTGACCTCTGAAAGTGCTGGGATTACAGGCGTGAGTCACCACACCCGGCCCACAATAGCGGTTTTTTTTTTAAGAGTCGCATAGTATTCCCTTATCTTGTTATAGCATAATTTATTTAGTGAGGTCCTTACCACACTGTTTAATACTTCAGTTTTTTTTTTTTAATATGCTTTAATATCTAGTTAAGTGAGTACCTTTTTCTTTTTTTTTTTTGGTAGAGATGGTGTCTCACTATCTTGCCCAGGCTGATCTCAAACTCCTGGGCTCAAGCGATTTTCCCTCCTCAAGCCTCCCAAAGTCCTGATATTACAGGTGTGAGCCACCTCGCCTGGCCGTAAAAACCTCTTTCTTCATTGTTTTTTCAGACAGTGTTCTTGGCCTTCTATTTGTATGAATTTTGGAATCAGCTTTTATATTCCACAAAAATTTTTTTGTGACTTATTGAGGTTGTCTTTTCTGTTATCCAGGGAAGTTTTATGGTTTTCTTTGGAAAGGTCTTGCTTGTTTGTTGTTAGGATTCTTGATACTTTTGAGTCTGTTTCCTCCTCTGGTGTGTCATAATGGTTACTGACAGTGTATTGGGAAGTTATAGATAATTTGGATGTTGATCGTAGAGCTAACAACGATGCTGAGTTTTCTAATTCTGTTATTTCGTCAATGGATTCTCTTGGATCAGGTTTTTTAAGTAAGTGAAAATGTCTCTAGAGAATGGCAGGTGTGTCTCCACTTTGCGCTTACGCCATCTTTGTTTTTCTTCTAGCAACGGCTAGGACTTTTGAGCCAGTGTTGTATGATAGATGTGAGAATCTTTAATATGGCCATATAATTCACATTTTCCACAGCAGAACTACTTTTGTGTTTCTGGCATAACCCAGAAGCCTGGTGTTTTAATATTATTGCTGGGTAAGCGTTGTGCTGTGGTTTTCTTGTTTTGGTCTCAGTTGAATTCTGAAGGAAACCTTGTGTGGCTCTCTGGATGAGAAGATGGGCAGCATGTGACGCCGGCAGCATTCCTGTAGCAGCAACGATGAGCTGCTTTTTTGTCTATTTTTTTTTTTTTTTTTTTTTTGAGACAGAGTCTGGCTCTGTCGCCCGGGCTGGAGTGCAGTGGCCGGATCTCAGCTCACTGCAAGCTCCGCCCCCCGGGTTTACGCCATTCTCCTGCCTCAGCCTCCCGAGTAGCTGGGACTACAGGCGCCCGCCGCCTCGCCCGGCTAGTTTTTTGTATTTTTTAGTAGAGACGGGGTGTCTATTTTTGAATAAGCACTGGCCTGTGGTCCCAGCTTCTAGAGGGGCTGAGGTGGGAGGATCCCTTGAGCTCAGCAGGTCAGGGCCAGCCTGGGCAATGTAGCAAGCAAGACCTGGTCTCTAGAAAACAAAACAAAATGAAAAAGGCACGTTGGTGATGGAAGTGGTCCCTAGAGCTGTAGTGATGTCGTCGTCCTGCGTGGGCATCGGTGATGGAAGCCGGTCCATAGAGCTGTAGTGATGTCGTCATCCTGCGTGGAAAAGCCTGCCATGGGCACTGCTGCACTGCGGGCTAATTAGGAGAAGAATAGGGCATCGGTGAGCAACAAGAGGACATTTAACTTGAAATATAAAATTAGGATCTACATCGATGGGAAGTTGAGCCACCAAGAGGTTTGCACTTCTTCCTGAGCTGGGGCCTAGCTTCCCGCCAAAATACCTTGAGATGCCACAAATAAAAGCACACACAACACCAGATGCTTCGTTCCCGGGAGACAAGTTCCAGGGAGACAAGTTCGAGAAGAGCCCCAGAGCAGAGCATGGCCTCCTGCCATCCAGGCCAAGTCCTGGAGCCCCTTTGCCCCTCGAAGGCTGCCATGGCTCAGAGTTTCTGCACCGCTCCTTGCCTGGGAGTCAGACCTGCCACCCACGGGAAGGAATTAAAGGCAGAGATGGTGGCTTGGGAGGAGACGCGCTGTCGGAAAATCAGCTCTCTCAGAGGAGGTAGGGAGTCTGTCCTTATAAGTGCTCGGACTGGGACGAGGTGGGTGTTGTAAGGATCACCTGGGAAGGAGCCCTGTGGGGAGCGAGATGTGAAGTAGGTGACCTCTGAGTCCCTGCCCAGTGCTGCCGTCTGATTCCAGCTGTTCTGCTTCCTGTGGGGCGTGGTGACCCTCAAGCACCTCCTGATGCTTACAGAATCTTCTCAGTGTGGGTGGTCGAAGTGGGTCCGTGCCCCTGCCATATGGGTCGCACACCTGCTCCCAACAGGAAGAGCACAGGAGCGGCTGCTCCTGCCCGGGTGGCGTCTTCCGGGAGCGGGCACTCGTGGCTTTCGGGGCATTGGTCGCTGGGGGACGGTGTGAAAACAGAGGACTCAGCAAGCCGGTGCCATCAGGGCGCTCACTCGCACTTCCTCTTAAAGCAAGTTTATGTTTAAAATAACGGTAGATTCATAGTGAATTTAAAAAAAAAAAAGTGTGAGGGGCCTGTGTGGCCCAGCTTCCCCGGGACATCGACGTGGGTGCATCGCACAGAGCTTGTCCAGAATCCACAGGTTGTACGTGTGGGTGTGTGCGTGTGCGTGTGCCCGTCAGCTTTTCCACGTGCATGGCTTTCTGTAACCACCGCTGCGGTGAAGATACAGGAGGCACCTGCGCTGTGTGGCTCCTGGTCCGCTGCTTGACAGCCTCTCATTCATCCAAGGAGCAGCGAACGTTTGGGTCTCGTGGATAAAGCTCTGTAAATACGCCTTAGCATACGTTTCCATCGCTCTGGGGTAAGTGCCAAGGGCGTGGCCGTTGGGTTGCGTGGTGCACGCATGTTTAGATGTTTACGAAACCACTGCGCTTCTTCAGAGCAGCTGCGCCGTTTGGCATCCCCACCGCGAGTGCAGCTGAGGCTGGACCCCGCACCCTCGTCGGCACATGGTGTCATCGCTTTTTCTTTTTAGCCACTTGGATCACAGCGCTCCCATTTGGAAGAGGACAGCCGATTAATGTCATGAGAATTAGGAGAAGCAGAATTAAAGCTCTTTTGCTTTTCCAAGGCTCGTGATATGTGCTGTTGGCCCGATCGTTGCTGGAAGCTGCTAGGTGCCATGTCCCGGGGGACTTTCCTGGCTTTATATGGGGCCATCCGCGGTGTTCCTGCCCGAGGTGGCCTGTTCGCCCTGTGTGGAGCCCTCCTGTGGTCTCTTTCTCCAGGAGCCTTTTGGGGATAGCTGTCCCAGCCACCTTGCTGGGCATCTCTCAGAGTGAGCAGGTGGAGGCTGGGCCACAGGGCAGGTGGGCTGTTAGCTGGCACTGGGCTCCCAGCCGGCCTCTCTCGTCTCTAAGCTGGGCTTTCGCAGCCTGCTGGTCAGATCTAAACAACTGCCGAGAAACTGGAGGCTCGCCAGCCTTCCTCACTGCCATGGAGATCTGACCATCCTCATTCTGGGCCAAAGAAAACAGGATCCACCTCCCCATATTCCAGAAAAGCCCACTGTTTCCATGTCAATGGAATTTCCATCTAATGTTGTCATTGCTGCTGTGATCAGCCCAGATGTTTGCCAGCGCTGCTGCTTTGTGGTGAACAGAAAATAACTCAGCAAAATGTAATTTTAAAATAGTAATGTGTGTTATTTTTCCTAAGTTATACATGATTCATGTAAAATAAATTAGAAAATGCAAAAAAATTTACAGAAGAAACCAGAAAGACTGATTCTGCCGCCGTGAGACGACACTGCAGTTAACGTCCTGTGGCAGCTGCGTGTGCTGAGTATTTCTGCAGTGGGCGTGTTTGCTTTTCCATCCACAGCGAGTCCTCACTCACTGTCACCCGCCCTGAGGTCCTTGGAAACTGCCTTTTTTTTTTTTTTTTTTTTTTTTGAGAGGGTCTCCCTCTGTCACCCAGGCTGAAGTGCAGTGGCGTGATCCTGGCTCACTGCAGCCTCAGCCTCCCTGGCTCAAGTGATCCTCCCACCTCAGCCTCCAAAGTAGCTGGGACCACAGTTGTGTGCACCACCATGCCCAGCTAAATTTTGTATTTTTTATAGGGACAGGGTCTTCCTATGTTGCCCAGGCTGGTCTTGAACTCCCAGGCTCAAGCGATTGTCTTGCCTTGGCCTCCCAGAGTGCTGGGATTTCAGGCATGAGCCGCTGTACCTGGCCAGAAACTGACTTTAAGCAAAACGACAAACAGCAGGCCCTTGAATAAAGATTGTTTTGTTCAATACCGTTGTGTTATGCCGTGGATGAGAACAGTAGTTGGTTTCGTTTTTTGTCTTTCCCTTAAAGTCGCACTTTGAGAAAACCTTTGCCATCAAGATGGTTATGTGAGGCCTCGGCTGCAGCAGAGCACCTGCTACCCGACATCCACCTTGGGTGCTGTGATCCAGTAGGACAGGAAACAATGTCAGTTTGTGATTGCTTTATTTATTTTTTTATTTTAAATAGCAAAACATTTTAATCAATCAATTCTAAAAATAACAGAGGCATATTATATCTGGTCCACCTCCTCAAAAGTTTACTGCGGATTAGACAGGCAGACTGCAAAGTAGAGCCAGACATTAAAGGTTTTTTCTTTTTTTTTTTTTTTTGAGACGGAGTCTTGCTCTGTTGCCCAGGCTGGAGGGCAGTGGCGCGATCCCAGCTCACTGCAGCCTCCATCGCCCGGGTTCAAGCAGTTCTCTGCCTCAGCCTCCCGAGTAGCTGGGATTACAGGCGTGTGCCATCACACCCGGCGTGATTGCTTTAATTTCAGCTTCTTAGATTACTGTTGATGGTCATTTTCCACGTAAATATTAGTCATTTGTTTTTGTTTTGTGAATTGCCTGTGTGTGGTTTTTTGTTTTTGTTTTTTTTTAGCCACTTCTATTGTAATTTATCTTTTCTGTACTGATTTGCAAACACACTTCTTAAACTGAGAGCCCTTTATCTTTCCTTCATGTTTCAAATTTTTCCAGTTGGGTTGTTTGTGTTTATAGCTTTTGCCCTACACAGATCGCGGCCTCCCACGCCCCACAGCTCTGTGGCCGCACAGGCCCCCCGAGGCCTGTGTCCCAGACTGCTCCCTTGGGATGCGGCCCCACGGTGGATCCCCGACCCCCCGACACCCGCTCCCACTCTGCCCCACGGGAGCCATGGGAAGACGTGGCGGGAGGCGCGGGAAGAGTGCTCAGGCTGCCCAGGTGGCCGTGCCTTCCCTCCAGGGGCCCTTCCCAGCTTCCGTTAGACTTGGAGACCTGGGCCCGGGGGTGCCGGCTGGGGGAGATGGGTGAAAGGTCTTTTGTGGCGGGCTTTTCCTCTCGGAGGCGCACCATGAAGATGGAAGCCCTGCTCGGCATCCTTGTCGTGGGAGGACGTTCCTCCCTGATTTTCACAGTGGATTGTTTAGCTTTTCGTGGTGTTGTGTGTGCTTTTATTTCTGGCATCTCAAGGTATTTTGGCGGGAAGCGAGGTCCTCTGCGTGGGGACCACGTGCCCTTGTTCTGCCAGAGCCGTTCCACAGACTGGGCCCTGACTCCGCCGGGCCAGTTCCCCCGTCTCCTGTGGGCACCCGCTGGCCTCTGTGCTTGGGGCAGATTTGTGTAGCCTCTGTGTCTGGGCGTGGGGGCTGGGAGAAGGTGCTGGTGTTGGTGCCCTCCCCTACTGCCCTCCGGTTCGTTACTGAAGCCCTGGACCTGGCCCAGGCCGGCGAGCGGGTGCTGGCACTGGCGTTTGTGGAGAGAGCGGACATAGAGAGTCTGCCTGTGGGGAGGTGAGGACGGAGGTGGTGGCCTGGTAGACAGAGAGACGTCTTTGCTGGCGTCTGGACCCAACGTCACCCGTGGCGCCGAGACCAGAGGCACTTGGGAATCGGGAAGCTGTTCTGCCCCAGGGCCTGGCGGGCGGGAGGGGCTCCGCCACCCACGGAAGGGTGAGTGGGGAGGGCCTGGCGGGCGGGAGGGGCTCCGCAGCCCACGGAGGGGTGAGTGGGGAGGGCCTGGCCGGCGGGAGGGGCTCCGCCGCCCACGGAGGGGTGAGTGGGGAGGGCCTGGAGGGCGGGAAGGGCTGTGCTGCCCATGGAGGGGTGAGCAAGTCCACCTGTTCCGTGTTCACACCTGCAGACTAAACTCACCGCACCCCAGGGTGTGGAGGGATGGCATGCTGAGCTGCAAGTCAAATGGAGTGTTATACTGTAGACTTTATGAAAATCAGCAGTGAAAGTGTTTTTTATATGCTATTGGGAACCACACAGGAATGGGGGTCCTCTATTAGGAACCACACAGGAATAGGGGGCCTCGGGGGCACGCTGGATTCTCAAGGTGATCTTCAGGCCTGTAGTTTTCAGCTTGTAGGATTAGGACCACTTGAAGAGGCTTTTTTTTTTTTATTGGATTAAGGTATTTTAAAATTGTTTAAAACAAATACTTGCTTGTCATAAAAGTTTAGGTAATGAAGATATATAGAACTTCTGTCAATATGATGGATTGGTCAACATGGGAAGTGGTCCCTTCTGCCTCAAACACATAAAAATACCAGAAGAGACTGGGTGTGGTGGCTCCAAGCAGTTTGGGAGGCTGTGGTGGGTGGATCACCTGAGGTCAGGAGTTTGAGACCAGCCTGGCCAACATGTTGAAACCCTGTCTCTACAAAAAATACAAAAATTAGCTGGGTGTGATGGTGGGCGCCTGTGATCCCAGCTACTCGGGAGGCTGAGGCAGGAGAATCGCTTGAACCCAGGAGGCAAAGGTTGCAGTGAGCCGAGATCGCGCCCACTGCACTCCAGCCTGGGCGACAGAATGAGACTCCGTCTCAAAAAAAAAAAAAAAAAAGCCTGGAAGAAACATCACAGCAGAATTTTCTAACATAGCTAATTCAAAAGCAAGTGGTAAAGAAGAGACCGAGCAGCCATACCAGTGAGGGGAGTGGACACTGGATGGCCCCCAGAGGCGTCAAAGCAGGTGTACACGGTAGGGGCGGGTGTGCATCGGTGACACGGAAACCCGGGTGATCTCAGACACTCAGGCAGCAGAGAGTGGAACTAAACTGCCCTCCCAGGCAAGAGCCACTTTTCTTTAAAATGGGAGGTACAAAATCCTCTTAGCTGGCTGAGACACATGGCAGGGAAACTGGGGTGGATAGAAAGCCATCTGCTCAGAATCAGAACCCCAGGCAGATTTGCACTGCCCCCGCCTCACGGGAACCCCCAGTTGACAAGTCAGCACACCTGTGCGTTTGGGCTGTGAGATTCGTGAAGTCCCCAGCAGCTGGATGCAGAGCTGCCCACAGGGCCTGTCAAGGAGAGCAGCCCTCCTCTGCTTCCTCCTGGGCTGTGGGACATAGTCCTCTGCTTCCTCCCGGGTTTGGGACACAGTCCTCTGCTTCCTCCTGGGGTGCGGGACACAGTCCTCTGCTTCCTCCCGGGGTGCGGGACACAGTCCTCTGCTTCCTCCCGGGGTTTGGGACACAGTCCTCTGCTTCCTCCTGGGTTCGGGGCACAGCCCTCCTCTGCTTCCTCCCGGGGTGTGGGACACAGTTCTCTGCTTCCTCCTGGGTTCGGGGCACAGCCCTCCTCTGCTTCCTCCCGGGGTGCGGGGCACAGTCCTCTGCTTCCTTCCGGGGTGCGGGACACAGCCCTCCTCTGCTTCCTCCTGGTGTGTGGGGCTCCAGTGGGGGACACAACCCTCCTCTGTTTCCTCCTGGGGTGCGGGACACAGCCCTCCTCTGCTTCCTCCTGGTGTGTGGGGCTCCAGTGGGGGACACAACCCTCCTCTGTTTCCTCCTGGGGTGTGGGACACAGCCCTCCTGTGCTTCCTCCCAGGGTGCGGGACACAGTCCTCCTCTGCTTCCTCCCGGGGTGCGGGACTTCAGTGCGGGAAGGTCTTCCCTGCAGGCCTCTGGTGGGATTCAGGGAAGACCTTGCAGACTGTACATCATAGTGGTACAGTTTTGGGAGAGAACCTCTAGTGTTCATAAGATTGTCGGGAAGAGCTCAGAGCTCCATCCAGTAGTTCTGTCTTGTTGACTGAGCTTTTGGTGTGTGCTTTGCAGCCTGTGGGCAGCATGGTGTTGGAAGCAACAGCCGATTCTGTGATTGGGAGACAGAAGCTTCATCTCGTGGTTTCATTCTCTGTAAAGTGGGAAGAAGCCACCAGCTTCTCTGGGTTAAGGAGCAGGAGGCAGTCATGTCTGTTGGTGGTTCCGCAGTCGCTGGCTTCTGTGTAGTGGGTTCTTGGTAAATGGCAGTTTTCTCTCTTTTTTGCAGATGAGACCGTATTTGTTGACCCGTGTGGAGCTGGGTGTCTGTGAGCGCATCATGGGCTCTCTCCCGTTCCTAGGTGGGCTGCGGAGTGCCCACTGCGCTTGGGGAGAGTGGGTTACAGACGGGGGTAAGCGGCAGTTTTTCTGGGCGGGCGTCGGCCTTGCTCACAGTGCACGCGGACATGCGGCTTCCTCTGTGGCTTTCCTTTCCCCCCTTCTCTTCTCTTCATGGTCCTGCAATGCAGAGCATTGGAGCTTCCTTCCTTCCCAGAGTCGAGTCCGTGTTCCTTCCAGGCAGAGCTGATGCTGCACAGGCAGGCAAGGAGGCTGGTGCTGGCAGAGCTGCGCTTCCCAGTGGCCTGGTGCAGTCCCGGCAGTACCTGCTGCTGGGGGCTCCTGGCCGTGGTCACGGTGGCAGGGAGCTGCATTCCTCTGTCCGGCCTGGCCATGCACCACACTTTGGCTTCCTCTTTGTGTGTTCACCTGGCCCAGCTGCCCTTCGCCACTGCAGAAACAGAATGGAGGGAAGGGGGCGGCAGATTCAGACTTGAGGTCAGTTGGTCTTTTGGGAGCTGGGAGCGCAGCCAGGGATTCCCCTCCGGCAGCAACGGCATCTTCTCTGGTTTCTTTTCTCTCCATGCTCCACACACAGTAACCCTGTCTTGTCTACCTTTGAAATACACCCTGAGCGGGGCCCTTCTTCCCACCCCAGGCCCATCACCCACACCAGGCTGCACCTGTTCTCCCACCTGCCTTCCTGTTTGCTCATGTGGGCCGGGCTCCTCCCGACGTGTCAATCCGTCTCTGTGCTGTCAGCGGATTCCGTGGAAGCTCTCGGCCCCTCCGGCCTGGGTCTGGCCCCTGCCTGCCCCTCCCCATGTCGATCCCCTCCTGTACCCTCTCCCTGCCATGCTGTCCTGGCCTCTCTTGGTTCTGTCCTTTCCCCCACACGGCACCCAGAACACAGGGACCCTCAGAAAGCGCTGGACGGACACATCTCTGGGGCTTCGCTCTGGCTGGGTCTGGATGGCCCTCTGTTGCCCAGACACACACACCCTTGAGTCTGTGCAGGGACCAGGTGGCCGTCTATGTTGGGGTCTGTGCGGGGACCAGGTGGCCATCTCTGTTGGGGTCTGTGCGGGGACCAGGTGGCCGTCTCTGTGGGGTCTGTGCAGGGACCAGGTGGCCGTCTCTTTTGGGGTCTGTCTGTGCGGGGACCAGGTGGCCGTCTCTGTTGGGGTCTGTCTGTGCGGGGACCAGGTGGCCGTCTCTGTGGGGTCTGTGCGGGGACCAGGTGGCCGTCTCTGTTGGGGTCTGTGCGGGGACCAGGTGGCCGTCTCTGTTGGGGTCTGTGCGGGGACCAGGTGGCCGTCTCTGTTGGGGTCTGTGCGGGGACCAGGTGGCCGTCTCTGTTGGGGTCTCTGCGGGGACCAGGTGGCTGTCTCTGTTGGGGTCTGTGCGGGGACCAGGTGGCCATCTCTGTTGGGCAGGATGGTGGTGCCATCCGCATGTGAAGAGGAGTCCACATGGCTGGCAGAGCCCGACAGCCTGAGAATGCTTGGCTGCTTGGCCGGGCAGCGTGCGGGACTCGAGGATGGGAGCGGTGAGCAGTGAGAAGTTACTTCCGCAGCATCTGCACAGTGCGTGCCTTGGAAACTCTTTCCATTTCCCATTCGTGTCCTAGATAAACAGCATAGAAATCATACAAGGAAAGGTTTGGCAAGGAAAGCACCTCCCTCTGCCCCTTCACCTCTCCCCTCTCCCCTCCACGTGCTCCTCTCTGTTCCTGTGATATGGATGTGTCTTTCTGACGTGGCCGAACACTTAGCATGGATTCAATTTATACATGGTCTTTTAATATCATTCTTAATTTAACTTTAAAAACAAAGCCTTTTCCTCCTCTTTTTAAAAGTAAAACACACCCATTATGAAAAATACAGAAAACATGGAAACATTTAGAAAGAGAAATGTTAGCTGGACGTGGTGGTGGGCACCTGTAATCTCAGCTACTCGGGAGGCTGAGGCAGGAGAATCGCCTGAACCTGGGAGGCGGAGGTTGCAATGAGCTGAGATGACACCACTGCCCTCCAGCCTGGGCAACAGAGCAAGACCTCATCTCAAAAACTAAATAAATAAAATGAGAAAGATAAATATTTGGTACATTTTCATATGCTTGTAATTTTTTTTCTTAGGTATTTTTAAAAGCATGGCTGGCCTCCTGGTTTTGCACGTAGTGTCACCACAGTAATTTGTGGAGTGAGTAACAACCAGGATCTCACAGTTCATTGATTCCTTTGCTGCTTTTGAGATAACCACAGGCTACCCTGTGAGGCAGCCCCTGTCGTTCTCAGGCATCTGCTCTTAGAGGCTGGGGTGTCACCCTCAGGCTCGGAAGCCTGTTCCACAGCTGGCAGCAGAACCAGGCCGGCACCCTGGGTCTCCTGACTGAAGCTGTTTCCGGGGCTGTTGTCTTCTTGGCGTTGGAAGGGGCATGTCACTTGGTCACCATATTGAAATTGCTGGTCACGGTATACGTTTGGTATTTTAAGCTGAAGTGAGATTTTGTTCTAAAGGTGCCCAGAGCCTGTGGCTTGTCCATGCTCCTACCCCGGCCCTTTTACCCAGGATTGTAATGCGTCTTCCTTCATGACAACTGTTTTTCTTTTATAAAATTGCGATACATGTTAAGAAAATAGAGAGTGCAAAAGCCTAGGCTTCCTGTCTGTCCCTCTCTTCTGCTGTGATTATCTCCACTTCCTGACTCTTCAAAGGAAGCCTCTGAATTTATTGTTCTCCGTTGAGTGAACTAACCACATTTATTCAAGGAAGCTTATTTCATTGTAACATTCACTCATGTTTATAAAGAATATTAGTCACTGGTAAGTGGACAGGGTGCTCCAGAAAGTTCTTCAGTTTTGGGTCTAAAGTACCAGAATGGACAGATGAGGGTGCATATTTGTATAGTCTTTTCAAAATTATTTTTGTAGTGGTATGAGCAGATTTCCCAGGACGGAGCATTCACAGCTGGGAAAACAGTTGTTGCTTTGAAGATGGTTTTCCCAGGCACCCGGCTCACGTCTCCTGCTGTCAGGCGCATAAACAGTGTCTAGTTTAAACTTGCTGCGCTCCTGGCAATTCTGAGTGGCACGGGGTGGCCTTTCCCCGTGAGCTGCGCAGGCCCCTCGGGAGCACAGTTGCACTGACCTGGAGAAAGGCTCCGCTTCGATTTGCCCGGCACCGCGGTGGTGACGTGCGGGCGTCAGGGTGTGCGAGCACCTTGGAGCCACCAGCCTGTCAGGTGTCTGAGTTTTCATCTGCTGCTCATAGATGACGTTAATGCATTAAAGATGGATCTTGCTGTTTCCCAGGCGGGAGTGCAGTCACTATTCACAGGCATGATCATAGCTCACTGCAGCCTCATACCCTCCCGCCTCAGCCTCCCGGGCCACTGCATGCATGGCGGATGATGCTTTTCAAGGCTGGTCAATGAAAGCCAGTGTTGAGGCCCTGGCCTCAGTGCTGACAGTTGGGGTTGGCCCTCTCCAGGGCCTTTATGGCCTGACAGAGCCCTGCCCATGGTTCAGGACTCAGCAGAGCTGCCACCTCAATCCAGGCACTTTGGTCCCGCCTGGCAGTGTGAGATGGTAATCAGATGGGGCCGAAACCTGTGGGTGCCACGGCAGAGCCTGGTGGGTGCCAACTGGTGCTTGGGTGGCACCGAGACCCCAAAGCACAGAGCCTGGAGTGTGGTGGAAACTTACCCCCTGGGCCAGGGCAGCGCTGCTATGGGCCGTTCAGGCCAGGGTTCCTTCCACCCTTCCTGCTCTCCCCTGCCCCACCGGGTGCTCTCCACACTGCCTGGTCCTTAGGAGCCCACCCCCAAGCTAGTTCCAGGTCGGGCGCCCTCGGCATGCCTGTGTCTCACCGTGAAGTGGGGACAACCGCAGACCCGTCTCAGGGGCCAGAGAGATGCCATGCGACAGTGCGCGGGAGACGGAGCACAGCCCTCTCCTGTGCAGGGTGAGGACTGTCACTGTTTGTTTTGTTTAAATTCTGTCATAAATGAAAGTGTGGTCTGAATTTCTGAAGTCGGGCTTTGTAGCAGGAAGTCTGACTTTGTTAGCAGTTTCATTGGCAAATATCTCCTGATACAGTTGAACTTGGTAAATGGAAATACAAATAAGGGCTAATTCGTGTGGTGACAGCCTCCCCAGCCGCAGATATGCCAAGAGGACTGCGTGTCTGTGGGGTATAAGGTCATTTAAGGGCCAATTTGTGCGGTGACAGCCTCCCCAGCCGCAGATATGCCAAAAGGACTGCGCGTTTGTGGGGTGTAAGGTCATTCTCATGACTGTTGTATGAATAGCTGATAGCTGGGGTTTTCCTTAAAGAAACTGAATGACTGTGCCTTCCCGCGCGAGGGTTTTTCTCCAGTAGCCACTTCCACTTTGACGCTTTCACCGGAGAATCTCAGCCCAGGGGATGAAGCTTTCGTCCTTGCCCAGTGTGGACACTTGTCTTTTACCACAGAGTCAGGCATGGAAGGAAGTTTAGTTTGGGTAGCATGTAAGCACCTTTCCCTGTGGCCTGTGGCATTCCGCACCGTTTATGTGTGAACTGGCCGCACCCGCGCCTCCCAGACGGGGCTGCCAGGGAGGAGGGCCCAGGAGACCCCGTCCAGACCCCAGCACGCACGCCACAGAGGTCTGCTGTCAGACATGTGGTGGGCTCCATGTCACAGGTGAGGGGTCAGGGTCTAGACAGAAGCAGGGTGTCTCTTCCTGCTCCCTGGTGTGCCCACCTCCCCGCACGATGTTTCTGTTCAAGCTGCTGCGGGGGGTGGGGCTTTTTCTCCTGACTGTATTTTGCAGCAGTGAAGAGCTGCTGTCCTTTTTCTTACTGAGGCTCCCAGTTATGTGTCTGATGTCACTGAGGCCATGCCTGCTTTCTTGCCCGTGTGCAACTTCCCAATCCCACCACATGTGCTCGCTTCCCAAGGGTGAGGTGGGCATTGTGCCTACGGGCGGCCCACCCTCAGGGAAGAATCACGGGAAGGGGCGCAGGATCGTGGTTCAGTGGGTCACCTGTTCTCCAGGTCGCCCGCTGGGGTCTCTTTCGAGTGCACCTTCCTTTCTCTCCTAAAGCTTTTTAATAAACATCCACTCCTGCCTAGAAAAAAAAAAAAGTTTTAAAAACAGGTGAATGGAAGGTGGGCATTGTTTGAAACACCCCTTTGGTTTTACCGAAGAAGCAAGACCGTTCCCTGGAGGTGACAGTGACCTGGTGTTGAGCTCCAGCGTGGCCAGAGCTGTGAGCTTCACAGTAGTGGGTGAGCGGAAGAACTCAATTGTGGCTGCAGACGCCGACTTTTCCCTTCTTCTCCCCCTCCTCTTCTTATTGTAAGACACACAAATCAACAGCAGCCCACAGCTTTAGTGGGACCGCGCTGTGGAGAAGGGAACTTCCACTCGTGCTGGGCCCAGCTCCTCGCTTTTCTCTAGGGCCGTGTGCTGTGCGTGCAGCTCTGAGTAACGCGGTTGACTTTGCTTGTGGGTGGACTTTGGATGGAGTTTGTGTTTTGCCGTTTTTTGTGTGTGTTTTTCTTTTCTGACTGGTTGCACTTGGCACCGGGCTGTTGCCTGTAGCTCTGGATGGTCAATGTGAGTGGTGCACGTGGTCCAAAGCCAGGTCTGTGGCCAGGGGACATGCTGCCCAGTGCCGGTGGGGAGAGGGCTCTGCTGTGATGACGTCTGTGGGCAAGACCTTCTGCATTTCACACACTGCCAAGGCACTGCAGCTTCTTCCTGGCTCGGCCGGCTTGGCCACTGCCTCTTGAACCAGAGAACAGGGTGAGGGCGACCCCTGCGAGCCAAGACTCAGGAGCGAACCTCGCTTTCTGGAGGCCAAGCAGGGCTTTGTGCTGTGCCCCCAACGTGCAGCTCCTTTCTTGTGATTGCCTGGGGCAGCTGACGTCTGCCCGGGTACCGATGCCAGGAGTTCAGGTGGCCATGGCTGTGCTGAGTGGCCCTTCAGCAGGTGTGCCGTGGACAGGGCCTGGTGCTGGGACTCTCCGGTGGACACAGGACGGTCCACCCCTCAAGGAACCCAGGCTGCCCCACGAAGGCTGATCCCGGTGAGAATCAGACAGGAGGCTGAAGGTGGCAAGCTCTAGAGGTTGTCCAGGAACAGCCGCGGGAGGGGCAGGAGCAGGAAGGAAGGGGCTCTGTGTAAGGAGCTGCTCACTGTGTCCTGTTCAGAGGCTCAGTCGGCAGATGCTCGTGTTCCACAGAGCCAGCCCCTGGTCCGATGCTGCACGCAACTGCTGCGAGAGTAGCTGGGCCCCTTCTAGGACTCCCAGCAGCTGACTTCTGGCGGTAAGTTTCGGATGGAGTCCACCCCAGTACCCGGGCTCAGCAGCACCCCAGCTTCTGGGGCCTTTTGTTCTGTGCTCCTCTGGCTTTTTAACCCTTGTTCCCAGGCTCCGTCCTCCCCCCACTGGACAATGGCAGACCTCAGACAGACCGACTGCGGCAGCTGACGTTTCCCAGGAACACATCCTGGGCGTGTGCGGGAGCGGAGTCTGCTGAAGTGTGCGCGCGTACACGCCTGCCCTCGTGGTGCACGTGTCACCTCAGGGGCCACCAGACACATGACACTTCCGTGCCCATGTGCCTGAAACGGGCGGTGTCCTTCTGAGAGGACCGTGAGCCTCCCTGACGGGCCATGCCTGGGGTGGAAGGGCCTTTGCAGACCCCACCTAGGCCAGGAGCAGGGACTGCCTGGCCCATCCCCCGCGCACTAGGCTCTGTGCCTGCATCTGGGGCCTCCCCTATCTCTGCCCCTCAGCCATTCCCGGGGTACTTGCTGATGGATCGTAGGCACAGCTGTCCTTTCGGGGTGTTGTCTGTGCCTGTGGGCGAGATGGATAAAGTGCTCAGAAAGGGGTTTTTACCATAAGAACCCACAGTGGAGTCCGGGAGCCCGGGAGACAGAGGGGACAGTGAGGGGCTCTGGCCGGGGACATTTCACAGACAGCCCCTCCCCCAGCCCCCACTTTGTTTCTGGTAGAGCTGGGTCAGCCGACTCCCCACCTGCCAGAGAGCCAGGAAGGCAGCCAGGAGCGAAGGTCTCCAGCCACGGCTTCTGGAGGGTGCACGGCCCAGGCTCCCCAGCTGACGCCTCTTAGCGAGGTGGAGGCTTTTCCTCCCCAGGCTCAGACAGAAGCTCCGGCCACGGAGATGGGCCGGGTGCCTCCGAACTCAGACCTGTCCCTGGTCTGTGCAGCCTGCGTGTGGCACCCACAGCTGTGGCTTTGCCTGCCTCTGGTGTCCACTCTGTCCCAGAGAATTGGTCACCAGCAAGAAGAGCAATAGCGGCCCGAACAGCGGCACCCAGCCTCTGTCGGCTCCAGTGGGCTGGCAGCAGCCTAAGGAGGCCTGAGAAGAGGCCCCGTGCCAGCACACGACACATGGCGCTCCACTGGGGGCTCATACGGGGCCGGGTGCCGTGGTGGCCAGCTGGATGGGGGAACACACCTTGAAAAAGGCATGTGGCATGTACAGCATTTCCACTCAGCACCCTCCACCTGGCAACCTTCATTTAACCCAGAACATAGGCTCTCCCTCCCATTTGGCCTGCGGTGCACAGAACTGGGATGAGGGCTCAGATGTTCCTCTTAGATGAGAAATGTATTATCCAGTTGTCCATCCTCAGGTTCCATAGCTCGGATCGGAACTCCGAACCCACCCTCAGGTGTGTCTGCCGCACAGCGTCACTGGGGGTGTGCCGTGGCCGAGTTGCCGTTGTCAGGTGCCTCTGCCGCACCGTGGCCTGAATGATGTACCCTTGTCTTCTGGAGTTCTGAGCAAATCGCCCAGTGAAAAGTGTCTGCACATAGCACATAGCAGATGAGACAACCGCTTGTGTCCTCACGTGGCCATATCTGTGCGCAGGTCAGGCGGCAACACCCGGGCAGCCTGACCTGGCCCTGGCAACCGAGCTCTGCGGGAGGCGGAGCTGGCATCTCCACCTTATGAGGCAGTCCAGAGTGACTCAGTCAATTCAGCTTTAATTTTGACTAACGTTCTTTTCCTCCATTTTTAATTTAAAAGCACATCCAAAGACACCCCAGATAATGAGTTTCCCACTGTGGAGAAGAAAATAAAGCTTGAGTTACCAGGCAGTGAGTGAGAAGAGAAAACTTTAATTAGAAGCTTTTCAATAAATGTTGGAGGATGGCATCTAGGAT
Organism: Theropithecus gelada; assembly: GCF_003255815.1. Taxonomy (NCBI): domain Eukaryota; kingdom Metazoa; phylum Chordata; class Mammalia; order Primates; family Cercopithecidae; genus Theropithecus; species Theropithecus gelada. The sequence continues at coordinate 50,290,860 of NC_037670.1, read as the reverse complement.
TCCAGATGGCAGAAACCCTTCTGCTCCTAGGAAATGTTTTGCAGCTGCTAACGAAGTGTGTGTGGAGGGCGGGGCTGGCGTCCCCGTGGCCCACCAGCACGGGGCGGCCGTTAGCCAGCACTGCCTAACGGTGGCCTGTGCTTCAGAGGGACAGAATTGGTCTGCAGAGGACAGCAAGCCTCCAAGAAGGGAAGGCCGGCTGCAGGAACACAACCTCGCGCTTGAGTGGTTACTGTGGTCTCAACGGCAGCTTTACTGAGATGTAATTTACGTAGCAGAAATCCACCATTTTGAAGTGTGTACTAGTCACTGACTTGTGTAGCCATCGCCACAATCTAATTCTAGAACGTTTTCTTCACCCCCAAAGAAACCCCATGCGCGTCAGCAGTGGCTCCCCAGCCCCAACTTGTCCCAGTCCCGCAGCTACTTCCCATCCTTCTGTCCTGTGGACCTGTCTGCCCTGCACGTTTCACGTCGGCGGATGCACGCAGTGGACATTGTGCTCGTGTCTGCTTTATCTCACTGAGCGTGGCATTTCCACTCATGTCTGCTCCTTGTGTGTGCTTTATCTCACAGAGCGTAGTGTCTCTACTTGTGTCTGCTCTATCTCACTGAGCGTGGCTTCTCCCCTCGTGTCTACTTTATCTCCCTGACTGTGACTTTATCTCCCTGAGTGTGGCGTTTCCAGGTCCACCGTGCTGTAGCCTGGTCTGCGCTTTGTTCCTTTTCATGGCAGAGTAATATTCTGCTGTTGGATCGACTGATTTTGTTTCTCCATCTATCGGCTCATGGACATCTGGGCTGTTTCCACCTGTTGATTCTCGTGGACGGTGCTGCTGTGGACATTCACGAACAAATGCTTGCTTGGATGCATGTTTCCAGTTCTTTGAGGCTGATCCGTAGGCGTGGAGTGGGTAACGTTTGTCGTGTGCGTTTGCTGTGCACCCACCCCACCTGTTGTGTGCGTCCTGCCCCCATGGAGACTCTTGGGGGTGACTCGCGCAGTCCTATCTCTTCCCTCCACACACTCCAATGTGGGCTTCCTAAGAAGCATGGTTGCCAGTCTCGGGAAATTGGTCATTGAGGCAGCACTTTTATCTCCCAGGGTATTCCACTCTTGTCGACTGACCCTGTAAAATCCTTCACGACACATTTTTCCTTCTGGTAGGGCACCCTGTCTAGGATCCGTATTGCGTTGAACTGTTAATCTCCTTCCCTCTTTCTGAGTTTGGGATGGTTGCTTTGCCTTTGTCTTTTATCACATGGGCATTTTTGATGCATGCTGGTTCCCCATCCTCATTTCCTGTTTATCTCACATTCCCTCCCGATTAGACTCAGGCTGTGCATTCCTAGATTACAGCACGAGATGCACTCTTCTCAGGGTGTTGCATCTGGACCGGCCTCCTTGTTGGCGCTGCCCATGTGATCACCCAGCGAGGAGCTGTCCCGTCTGTGCTATGTGGTGACTTTTCCCCAAGCACTAATGAGCCGTCCATGGGGGACAGGTAGGCTCTGCAGTCCCCTGCACCTCACCGTCCCCCAAGATTTGCCCTCCATTTGTGGCTCTTACCTGCCCCCGTCTCCCTCTCTAAGCCACAGAGTGATGCTTTTCCAACCACTTTACCAGCCAGCGCTTTATTAGAAGTGAGACTCTTTCTATTCATGGATTCATTCATTTTATTTAAATTATATTAGGTCTGTTTATTGTTGGAGTGGACTTGCGGACTCCTGTTTTTCATGGCCTATCACAGTTGTCTCTTCTTACTCATCATACTGCTCACGCTGTCCCAGCTTTGGTGAGGACATCCTGTGTCCTTTGGGTGTCACCTGACGTGCTCTTGGATCCTTTCTTGCCTCCGTCAGAATCACCTGTCTCAGGCTCATCTTGTCTCTCCCTGCCCTGGCCCAAATCAGCCATTTCTCCTGGAGCCCTGGGCCCTTCTGGAGGGTGGCAGTGTTTGGGGCCAGGCCTGGTGCAGGAGGGCTGCAGAGATGGAGCTTGGAACATGTGAGTGTGTGTCTGTGTGTGTTCAGACACATGTACACACTGTAGACATGTACTCACAAGCACGCTCAGGATGTGCACACACAGACGTGTGCGTGTACTTGCATAGTCTGTGTGCTTCTTCTTACTTTAAATGTCTAGGTTAAGCCTTGTCCTCAGCCCTGGCCTGTTCCCATGGACTCCTCTCGCCTGCTCTGTCTCCCGCCTCTGCCGGGAGAGCCCCAGCTTCAGGAGCCTCCTCACATTGCCTCATTGCCCAGTTTGCAGGGCGTCTAGGATGGCTTAGGAACGTCTTCCCACCCCGCCACAGAAACACCCTCTGAAGAAGGTTTGTCGTTCTCTCCCCCGCTCCGCCCCCCCAAGACTTCAGGTAATGGGCGCAGGAGCATTAGTGAGCCCACCGCTGCCGCTTCTCACTCAGTGGGAGGTGCGGGGCCTGGGAAGGGCGGGTAGGCCGTGTCGCTCTCGTGAGGTCAAGAGTCAATTGTTAGGCACAGAGAACGATGAGGTCATGTTCAATGCTAACGCGGGGGTTTTTCCTATGCTTGCAGCTACGTACTTTTGAGCTCTTAATGGAGTTTAAAAAGCACTTATGTATAAGAGAGTTGGGTTACCAGGAAACAACAGAGCAGTTAAGACGCCTTGATTTTATCTCACCATTCGCCTGCCAAAAATAATTACATTTGCCCTGGCTCCCAGGCAAGCGCTGGAGAAGGGCGTGTGTGGCTGGGCCAGAGGCACCCACTGAGTCCCTGCCCGGCCTGTGGGTCTCTGTCCTACAGCTTTCAGCTCTGGGTTATCAAGGTTAGGGACTGCAGGGCCCAGGGTCCAAGGCTGGCTCTACTGTGTGGGGACCTCAGTGTTGGACCTGCCCTTACCACAGCCCCGTGGCTTGGCTTCTGGGTGCCTGTCACGCCTGTGACTGTCCCCAGAGCAGTGCCGCCGCCAGCTTCACAGGTTGAGAGTCTGCTTCTGGCAGCTAGATGACAGCGTGTCAGCTCTGTCCACCCAGAGCCTTGGACAAGTCCCCGGAAGAGACCTGGTGGAGAGGAGTGGTGTAGCAGGGCGGCCTGACGCTTCCACGCACTCACAGCGGTGTCTGGTGAGGGCAGGAAGGAGCAGGGCCCCTGCTGTGTCTGCGGCAGGGAGGGAAGGATGCCACAGAGTCAGCACTGTCCCCTGTGGTGGGTTGACGTGGAGGAAAGAGTTGAGTCCCGTCCCTAATATATGCCTGGGGCACTGTTCAGATGCAGTTCCCTCCCAGATTGCCTTAGGGGAGCCCTCCTAGCTGCCATCCCTGCACTTCCTGCACAGCGGGCTTTAGAGGAGGATGGGCTGGTGACCTTGGGTGACCCCTCAATGCCCATGGCCCCCAGCTCTGTATGATTTCTTCATGGCATGGTTTTGCCAGTTAGACGCCAGGGGTTGCCGAGTGCTACAGAGGGGGCAGGACCGTGGGCTTCGAGCCAGGGGAGCGTGGCTGAATTCCCAGCTGTGTCACCCACCATTTAAGGCTTTGAGCAGTGACTGACCCTTCTAGCGCCTCCTTGGCGTGGCAGGGACAGTGCCCATCCTGCGGGGCTGCTGTGAGGGGCAGGGACCAGAGCACGTTCCGTGTGGGTCTCCCCACATCAGCTCGTCAGAGCTGGAGGTCAGAAATGCCGGGTCTCTAGTGTGCGTATTTTAAAGCATCTGCCCTTGGCCCTGTGGAAGCTGTGTGAACAGGACTGTGTGTGGGGAATGCCTGATATGAGGAGTCCACCCCACCTGCTTTCTGGGACTTGGATGGTTTTTCCCCATCAGCAACACTGAAGTCAAAAGGGGCTTTGTTGAAGCATGCGTCTTGTAAAGACAGCGCCCGGGTGTGGGGGGGTTTTGGGGGCTGCTGCCTGGCTGTCCTGAGCAATGAGTGGGGGCATCCCTGGGGAGGAGGGCAAGCCCTGTCCCTGGGGCCTGGAAGGAGCTCCCAAGCACGGCTGTCAGTGCGACGGCTATAGGCGCTCCTGAGCACGGCTGTCAGTGTGATGGCTGTGTCCCTTTAGCTGGGGCGACTTGCAGGCTCTGGAGGGGCGGGGGGGGGGTGGTGCGCCAGGCCTGAGTCGTGGCCAAAGCCACGCACAGTGTTCTGTAGGACTGTGCCACGCGTGAGCCTGGCTTCTGGGTTGGCCACCCCACAGCAATCTCCACTTCCATGAGACCTGCTGGTGCATGGGAGCCACCTTGTTCCCAGGCTTCCTGGCGGGGCATTTATGGGGAAAGCAACCCTGATGGAAGTGGGCACAGAGGCTGCTCCTATAGGCCACGGTCTGGGCCAAGCACTGTTCTCCTGAGGAGCCCGGCACCATGGTGCTGGGGTCATGGAGAATACAGGCCCCACCTACCTGAGAGACCCAGGCTGCGCACAGCCACCGACACAGCCTCGTGTCCCACAGACGGGAGGGGAGGGAGTTTCCTGGGTTCCCTGTGGCTGCGTTCAGTCTTTGTTGTGCCGCATCCGTTTACCACCTGCTCTTTTGCAGATGTTTTCTTTAATTGGCCTTTTCCTTTCATATGTTTGCAAATCAAACTTTATGTTACCACAAATAAAAAACAGTATCACAGCTTTAAACAGAACAGAATCGCAAACACGAGAAAAGTGAAGGGGTAGTGCAGGCGGCTCGTTCCCTTCGCCCATGCATCCCGGCTCCCTGCATGGGTTTCTGTGAAGAGGGGGCCGCAGGCACTGGTGCAGGTGCACCTTGGTAACATCAGGGATAGCTCCTGCCAGGTGGGCGAGGTGGGAAGGAGGGGAGCAACGCCAGAATCCGGCCCCGGCGGTGGAAGGAGCAGGAACCTTCCCGCCTGGGTGCCGCAGAGTGCTTGGGCCTTGCACGTGGCCGAGAGCCTGCTAGAAAGGCAGCTTAGTAGGTTGCACAGGCTACTGGACAAGGCTGAGCCCTGCCTCCTACATTTACAGGAAGCTCGTCATGGCGCCCGAGCATGACACGGCAGTACCCCCACAGCATTTTGGACAGCCTGGAAATGCCAGGGTAGGTCCGGCTGGCCGGACTCAGAGGCTGGCCCTGTGAGACTTTTCGGGGTGGCAGGGGAGGGCTGTGTTTTCTGTGAGCGGGGAGGGATTCTCCCGAGAGCCTCATGCCCACCCCACATATCACCCCACTTGGCAGACCCCCAAGACAGAGCCTCTGGAAGGATCTGCACATGACTGTTTTATTGACAAAGGCTGAACATCGCCAGCCTCGTCAGCTTTTCTTACATTTTATGGGAAGGTTTTTATATCATCACCGCAGTTGTCCCCAGCTGTTATTTCTGTAGAAGCAAATTCGTCAGCCACACGTGCTGGAGTATTTCATTGTCCTGGCACCCAACTAGCCCACATGGCAGCTCGCACGGTCCCAGTCCACGAGTGCAATTGCCATGACGATGTCAACAAGCAGTGACTGAACCGCCTCAGAGCAGGCGGCAGACGCACGGCAGAGGGACCTTCCCGCTGCCACGGGCCGGGCGCTCTGCGGAGGGACCTTCCTGCTGCCCCGGCCGGGCGTTCCACGGAGGGCCCTTCCTGCTGCTCTGGGCCAAGGACCTCGCAGGCCTGGCGAGGCCGCACAGCGCCATTGCTGCCGTCCTGGAAGATGGAGGGTGCTCAGGCATGCACCAGAGCGTGTGTTTTCCTTTTCCTCTTTACCTCAGCGGTGCGCCAGCTAGCTCACACCTCGTGCGTTCCAGACCGTGGATGCAGAGGACACACTGCAGCATCCAGCTGAGACCCACTAGCGTCTTGTGTCTCCAGCGTTAGTTCCCCCATAGTGGCAGACTTGCTTTAGGGTACGTGTAACTGAGTTGCGTCACCGCAGTGGCCTCTCCGTGTGACGTTCATGGTCGAGGGTGTTGGAAGCGTTTCCCATGGCACCAGGCAGGGTGTATGGGGAGGACCACGGCGACAGGCTGGTCAGCGCTGACCTTTGGACCCTGCGGGGCAAGCGTTTTGGGATTGTAGCAATTCTGTGTGAGGAGTGAGGAGTGCAGGGTCAAGGAGGACCAGTCGTGAGGTTTCCTTAGCAGCCCCAGGGTGACCAGGCAAGTGTGACTCTCGCGAGGCCCCGAGGAGCCGGAGCCACGTCTGACAGCGGTCTAGAGACATGACATGGCCGTGCCTTGTGTCCACCCAGGTGCGTGCAGCTCCCGAGTCACACGCCGGCGGGGCCTGTGCGGCCGAGGCCGTCTACACGGCACTGCTGAACCTCACGTCCGACTGCTCGGTGCTGTCTGGAATGACGGCCTTCAGGGCGGCGTGGCAGAAGCGGTTCAGGGCCGGCAGGTTTGTTTTCTGCTCAATGTACAGCCTCAGCTTTTCCCTGAAGGTCTCCCCGAGAAAGCTGTAGATGAGGGGGTTCAGGCAGCTGTTGGAGAAGGCCGCGAGGTTGACAATGTGGCCGGTGAGCGGGTGGGCGTGGCGAAAAGACTGCTTGCAGGGAGCGGCCCCGGGCTGCGTCCGCTGCAGGAGGTGCACGCTGATGAAGACGTTCTCCGGCAGCCAGCAGACGAAGAAGACCAGCACCACCGCAAGGATCATGCGGAGGGCCTTCTGCCGCCGGGGCCGCAGACCGCGGTGCCGGTGTGCCCTGACCAGCACCCGGACAATGAGGGAGTAGCACAGGCCGATGATGGCGAAGGGCACAATGAAGCCCAGCGTGACCTCGAGCCACTGCACCTCCCGGACGTCTGCGAAGCAGAAGCAGGCCTCGTCGGTGTGCTGCAGGTGCACGGCGGTGAAGGGCACCAGCGTGGCTGACACAGATGCCATCCAGATGAGGCCACAGCTCAGCCGGGCGTGGTACTTGGTGCGGAACAGGCTGCAGCGCATGGCCCTGGCCAGGGCGATGTAGCGGTCGAAGCTCATCCAGGTGAGGAAGAAGACGCTGCTGTACATGTTGACCTGCAGGAACAGCGACATGAAGGTGCACAGCACGGCGATGTCGTAGTACTGCTCGTGCAGGTTGAACACCTCAATGAGGGAGTCGGCCACCAGGATGAGGTCCGCCACCGCCAGGTTGATGAAGTACAGGTCAGGGATGGTCATCTTCTCCCGGAAGCTGATGTTCACCACCAGGATCAGGATGTTGCCCACAAAGCCGATGGGGAAGAGGAAGATGGTGTAGAGGCACGAGAGGAACAGGCCGATCACGTACTGCTGGTGCTCTGAGAGCTCGCCGGTCCCGTTTGCCAGGGCAGCGCCCAGGAGCGGGTGGGACAGGTTGAGCTCGGGGGAGGTGGTGTTGGGGGCTGCAGGCTGCATGGTGCCCGGGTACATCTCCAGGCCCATGCCCCAGGCTTGGGAAGTCACATCCATGTCTCTGCACCGTGCAGCTTTCAAGATTTGCCAAAAGGCTCCCAGAGCTCTGTTTTAAACAGCAAATCCATCTTTAGAAAGAAGCGTGATTCTCCCTGAAGTGAGCCCAGCATTTGTTAGACAGGAAACTCCCGAGGAGCACCTGTGGTGGTTTGGGTTGGGTTTGTGAACTGCAGAAAGTGGGAGGAACAGATGCTCCGCACGCTGGCATGGCACGTCTGTGGAGGCCAGGGTCCTCCGCGTGCTCGTCCGGCGGGCGTCCCTGCAGGTGTCAGCCGCCGTGCACTGTCCTGCGTGGAGACGCTTACTCTCTGGGTACCTGGAGAAGCAACAGGAGAGGATGAAGCCTCATCGAGTGGCCCCAGCTTTGGGATAAGGCCCGCCGCCCCTGACTGGGTGTCTGTAGAGTCTGGGTGTGTCACTGGGGAGGCCAGAACCTCAGCTTTATGGGCTCAGGAGGTGGCTGTGGTTGAGCTGAGGTGGAAGAGTCACCTGTGGGGAGTACACGGCCTTCTTTCCTGCAGGCCCCACGGCCACTCGGCTGCAGCTGGAGGTTGGACGTGGAGAACCCCCACAGGCAGGGTGTTCTCTCCCTTTATAGCCACAGAGCAGGCCTAGGAAGCAACAGGGGTGTGGGCTTGGCCACCCCAGAAAATGGCGTTTGTGAGGAGAGGGGAAAATGCATTTCAGCTGCTGATGGAGAAGTAAAACAGGAAGGGAGAGCCCAGTGTCTCTGAAAGACAGGGGGTCCAGAGAACTGGACATTGGAGTAGAATCATCTCTTACAATAAAATAGATCACAGACGTTCAGGGGTTTCCTCATGCTAGTTCTATGTTTAGGTACCAAAAATGAAACTTATTTTTGTAATATAGAGTGAAAGGGGTCATTGTTTTGGGAAATAATATTTTAAGTTTTTATTCCATGTTTTAGTAAATTATTGTAAAACCTAATATATGTTTGCAATGCTGTTTATAACCTAGGAAGAAACTAAGGAGAGAGTCCCTCCTGAGCTTGGCTTCCGCAGGGAGGGAGGAGTGGGCTGTCTGTCCATGGCAGTGCTCTCGCCCTGCTGCGAGTGGGGAGGGTCCTGTCACCCGCCCCGTGTCACCCCGGCCCTGTCACCAGTGGGGAGGGTCCCGTAACCCACCCCGTGTCACCCTGGCCCTGCCGTGAGTGGGGAGGGTCCTGTCACCTGCCCCGTGTCACTCTGGCCCTGCTGCCAGTGGGGAGGGTCCCGTCACCTGCCCCGTGTCACTGTGCTCCCAAAAGTTCTCTCTGCAGCAGGCCACGGTCTTAGCCTGCAGACACTGGCGGTCTCTGGGGACCTGGGGGCTGTCACAGCTAGGGGGGTGCTGGTGGGGCCAGGGCTGCCGCCCAGCTCCCTACAGTGCCTAGGACAGGTGCCCAAGCCCAGCAGAGAATTACCCAGCCCAGATGGCGCTGGTGCCCTGGAGTAAACTAACACTTCAAAATGGGTTTGAGTTGTTTTTCCTTTGGGAGTTTTCATTTCACCCTTTGAAATCATTAGGAGTTATTGTTTTGAATGTGTTGTGTTTTTTTTTTTGTCACCCAGGCTGGAGTGCAGTGGCACAATCTCAGCTCACTGCAACCGTTGCCTCCGGGGTTAGAGTGATTCTCCTTCCTCAGCCTCCCGAGTATCTGGGATTACAGGTGTGCACCACCACACCTGGCTAATGTTTTATATTTTTAGTAGAGACGGGGTTTCACCATGTTGGCCAGGCCTGTCTCAAACTTCTGACCTCTAGTGATCCGTCCACCTTGGCCTCCTATGGTACTGGGATTACAGGTGTGAGCCACCGTGCCCGGCCGGGGCTTGTTGTTTTGAAGTGCTACAAAACCAGACTAGTGATTTATTGACCTATCGCTTGAAAATACTTCTTTTTTTTTAAAAAAAAAAAAAAAAAAAAAAGGCTGGCCTATAATCCCCGCACTTTGGGAAGATGAGGTGGGAGGATTGCTCAAGTCCAGGAGTTCGAGACCAGCCTGGGCAACATGGCGAAACCCTGTCTCTACTAAAAAAGTACAAAAAAGGTAGCTGGGCATAGTGGTGTGCGCCTGTAGTCCCAGCTACTCGGGAGGCTGAGGTGGGAGGATCGCCTGAGCCCAGCAGGTAGAGGCTGCAGTGAGCCGAGATCACACCACTGCACTCTAGCCTGAGCAACTGGAGTGAGACCCCATCTCAAAAAAAGGCGGGTAGGGGAAGACAAGATGAATCACTGCCTCAGTGTCACTTATTCTAAAAGTACTCAATCACCTTCACGTAGCTGGGGCTGATGAATTTGATTTTAGTATTTTGCACTCTTGATTCCTCTTTAGTAGATAATACCATCGAGCAGCGTAAACGCCTCTGCTCTCAGGCTCTGTAGGGAAAGTTGAAAGACTTCGCATTCAGCCTCTATATTTAATTTCTTTAAAACGGCACAGAGGACTTCTTTTGCTCTTTAAATGTAGAAATTCTGGAAGGTATTAGACTGCAGCGTGGTAGGAAGCTTAAAGGTGGACAGAACCCTTAACTTATGTTTGTTTTCTTTACTTATTTTGTTAAATGAACTCCGAGGGAAAAATAGTTTAAAACCAAGTCATTCATTTCTTTCCCACGTAAATCGAGTCGTTTAATCCTTGGCAGACACCAAGAAGATACGGGACCTGGTGTCTGATGTGTCCTAGTGTCGATGTGGTCCTGGGCTCGGAACCGAGTGTGCTGTTCACCACTGGCCCTGTGGCCTCCCTGGAGGTGTCCGTGGAGTTATAAACAGCGTGATACCTCATTTCAGATTTCCTCTGCTTGTCATAGAGAAATAAAGTCACACTTTAGTCAGCTGTTAAGTCTGCATCTGTCAAAAGGCGTGTGGCCCTCCCAGGACTTCAGGGTTGGTGAGAGTGACCGGGGCGCCGCAGGGCAGGGCAGAGCGGGCACCCTCATCTTCTTGAAGTGAGACACGTTCTTGCTGGGACAGAACATGATGGAATACTGGGTCCTACTTTCAGCATGTGTTAGAAAGGCCATCCAGGCAAAGCCCCTGCTGCGGTCATGCTGAGACCACCGGAGCTCCGTGGGAGAGGGGTCTGTAAAGCCCCCTGCTGTTGTGGTCACGCTGAGACCACCGGAGCTCCGTGGGAGAGGGGTCTGTGCCTTGAGTTTGGGAAGCTGGGTGCTGCTCTCACCAGGGGGTGAGGTGTCTGCATGTCTGCGTCCAGCTGTTCCCATAACAGGACAGCGGACTGGGTGGCACTACCCCCACACGCCCCTAGTGAGTGGTATGGCACCGCCAGGCCGAGGCTGAGTCCTACCTGGGTTGCAGCCCCTTCTGTGGTCCTGGAAGCCTCCTTGGTCAGGCCCATCAGGCTGGAGGTGCACTTGGAACCCAGCTGCAGGAGGTGTACCTCTGCTGGACCTGCCGAATGCCTGAGCAGGGCTGGAGAGAGGAAGAGACCCGCCCTGGGAGCCCGCGAGGGAAGGTTCCCGGCTGGCCGGCGGGTGCGTCCTCCATCTGAGCCTGCCGGCGGGTGCGTCCTCCGTCTGAGCCAGTGAGTCTGCCCCTTGGCACAGGGCTTTATAGGCCCCCTCCGCCTGCTCCTCTCTGGCTGGGCTCTGGGCGGCCTCCTCCGAAAGCTAGCGTTAACCATTTTTTTGCTGGCCTTTTTTCTCCCACACTTTGGCAATCAGCTCAGTTCCACTAGACTTATTTTTATGGAAGTTTAACTGCTTTTCTTCACCCACAGATACAAACCTTTCTTTAAGTTTGAAGGCATCATTCTAGCTATTGTGTATCTTTTAGGTAATAATCTGTCATCCTGGGTTGAAGCAAGCAATATTCTTGTTTTTGCAGCTGACCTGCGTTAAACACTAAATTTCGTAATTGACTTAGTAGCACGTGCATGATACATAAAGAATTTAACTTAGGAATTTCACAGACATTTGCAGAGAGAAATGTAATCCCAAGAAATAGCAGGCATTTCTGACAAGTAACTTAGGAATCTGAGTACTGGTTGAGCATCTGGAAATCTGAAGTCCAGAGTGCCCCACAGTCCAACACTGTTGGAGCGTCGCGACTCAAGTGGAAAATTCCACACCTGACCTCGTGTGGCGGGCTGCAGTCCCAGGCACAGTTCATAGTTTGTTTTATACATGAAATTATTAAAAGTGTTGTATAAAGTTACTTTCAGGCAGTGTGTGTAAGGTGTGTATGAAACACAAATGAATTTTGTATTTAGCTTTCTCATTCTGTAGCTGCAGGTATTCCAAAATCTGCAGAAATCTGAACTCCGAACTCCTCTGGTCCCAAGCGTTCAGATGAGGGACCCTCAGCCCGTAGTTTTCTCTGAGTGTTGGCGGCGCCTCAGGTCCCGCCTCCCGCGCTCGCTGCAGAGGCGTCGGAACTTACCTGCCGGCCAGGTGTTGGTGGCCTCTTGCCCAGCAGGCCGCCTCCATTGCCCGTGGTTGCGGATTTCACAGCCTCCACGGCCTCATGCGGGCGGAGAATAAACCTCCCTCCGCGGACTCCAGAGGCCTCCGAACCGCCTCGTGCGGGGCGGCCGCCTCCGAGTGCGCCACCTGCTGGCCATTCGAATTTCAGCCGCCGCTTGGGGAACCCTGGGCTGCCCCGTGAGAGCAGAGCGAGAGCAGAGCCAGGCCCCCCCAACCCCGGCATGGGCTGCCCAGGCTGAGGGGGTCCTCAGGCACTGCCAGCCCTGGCTGTCCAGGCCGAGGGGTGAGTCTTTCTCCGAACGAACTTCAGCGAATCTCACTCCTACTTCTGGGTGTCGTTTTCCCTCTGTAATGTTTCCAAGCGGTGAGATTGGATCCTTTGTCCGCTGAGTATGAGTAATGCGGCTGCTGCAGCCTGAGGCGCGGTTCAGAGGCCTGCGTGGGACCCCCACCCCCACCCCCGCCGGGAGAGCTGGTGCAGGCAGAGGAGTGGGGTGCTGGGCTTCCAGGTGCGCTCGGCCCCTCAGGGCCTGCTCCCCCGCAGGAGAGCTGGAGCAGGTACAGGAGTGGGGTGCTGGGCCTCCAGGTGCGCTCCGCCCCTCGGGGCCTGTTCCCCCGCAGGAGAGCTGGAGCAGGTGCAGGAGTGGGGTGCTGGGCCTCCAGGTGCACTCGGCCCCTTGGGGCCTGCCAGGGTGTCAGCTGCTTGGTGGTGGTTCGTTAGGAGCCTGTTGCAGAGGCGCCTCAAGGCATCTGTGCAATAGCAATTTAAAGTCTTACAGATGTGTATTTTAGAAAACACACACACACATTTTCTAAACAGAATGCTGTGTTAAATTTCTAATGGAAAAATACTAACGTGGGGTTTTCTTCCAGCAGTAGAAAGTTGACAACTCTAATATGTACCTTTTTATATTTGAATGATAAAGAGCTGATTTGCTCTTAAACATTTTTTTTGACCAGTTGTGAAGTTGAGATGATTTCAGCATTAAAAATGCCCGAGACACCATTTTGAAAGATGTGAGTCATGAGAAAGTACAGAAAAAAATAAATAAAATAAAAATCCAAACCTTGAAATAGCCGAGACATGTCACTTAAAAATAGCTATGCCCTGCTAGTGCAAACCCATGGCTTCTGGTCTCTCTGCCTGTCCCAGCAGCTGAGGAAGAGCTCAGCTCCCAAGCTCTCCACTCACGTGCCCTGGGTAGGGAGCCTGCCCTGGACGGGCGAGTGGCTGATACACCTAGATTTCCTGCTTGCAACATAGAATTAGCCGGATCGGGGCTCTGGGTCTCGGAACCCAGCCTTCTCCTGTAAGCACTGGGTGGGTGAGTAACTTGTCAGCTACCGCACAACTGTGGGTGTGAGGGACAGGGCCCAGCTGCAGGAACTTCAGTCCCCAAGACCTACTTAATACTTGCATGGGCCGGGCGCGGTGGCTCAAGCCTGTAATCCCAGCACTTTGGGAGGCCGAGACGGGCGGATCACGAGGTCAGGAGATCGAGACCATCCTGGCTAACACGGTGAAACCCCGTCTCTACTAAAAATATAAGAAAATTAGCCGGGCGAGGTGGCGGGCGCCTGTAGTCCCATCTACTCGGGAGGCTGAGGCAGGAGAATGGCGTGAACCCGGGGGGGCGGAGCTTGCAGTGAGCCGAGATCGGGCCACTGCACTCCAGCCTGGGGCACAGAGCAAGACTCCGTCTCAAAAAAAAAAAAAAAAAATACTTGCATGGGTGACGGGATGGGAGGAATCTCGTGGACTGTTTGTAAGGTGTAAAGACCTTTCACCAATTTTTAAATCTGTTTTTTTTTTTTTTGAGACAGGGTTTTGCTCTGTTGCCCAGGCCAGCATGCAGTGGCCTGATCTCAGCTCACTGCAGCCTCTCACCTCCCAGGCTCAAGCCATCCTCCCACCTCGGCCCCTGAGAGGCTGGGACTACAGATGTGAGCTGCTAATTTTTTTTTTTTTTTTTTTTGTAGAGAGAAGGTCTCACTGTATTGCCAAGGCTGGTCTTGAACTCCTGGGCTCAAGTGATCCTCCCGCCTCAGCTTCCCACAGTGTAGAATGTGACATTGAACGCATGCATCCTGGGTGCTGGGTGCTGTGCCTGGTGCTCTGCATGCTTGATCTCAGGTCACCCTCCTTCAGAGCCTGTGAGGCACTTCTCCGTGTCTCATGGATGCAGAAACTGACTGCAGGGAGGTAGTGTCACCTCGGCCTCACAGCCAGCCAGGAGCAGATCTGGGAGTGGCTGGCTGACTCTGAACACATGGTCTCGGCCCATACACCAGAGGCATCCTGGGGCAATAGTAATCTTGTCAGGCACTGATTTCCTTGTTGAATTTTATGTCGTTATGAATTTTTAAGAAGTGAACATATTTTCCTGTTCATCCCCAGGATAGAATAAAAGGGAAGAATTTCAAGGGGAATTTCATCTGATCATTGCTTATTGAGTTAAACGCGCACACAGCCAAATATTGGAAAATGCATAGAGAAAAACACACACAAAGTAAGGCAGTGCATCTCCGGCTTCAGGAGCCCTCCTGAGCGAATGCCCATGTGGGAAACCTTGGCCCTCGCCTTTCAGCCTTCAGTCCTCGCGTACAAAGCCCAGTCCTTGTGCTGAGAGGCTCCAGACGCAGGGCCTGCGGTGCTTTCCCGGCACCCCTCACTCTGCCAGCGCTGACTGACTGAGCGACCCCTTCCTGCTCCTTGTCCCATCCCCAGTCCTCTCCTGTGCCCTCCATGGTAGGCAGCAGCACGGGTCCCCCTGACTCTGCAGGAGCAGAGCGCTCAGGGAGTTGCATGTTGCCGTCCAGACAACCCTGGTCTTCAGCGTTGCCAGCTCCAGCCCGTGTTCCGCTTCCTCACCCCACATGCAACGGCTGTGTGATACCGGGCAACATCTGTAACCTTCCTGAGCCTCAGCGCCCATCTGTGCAGTGGGGGTGCGTGGGTCTAACGGCTCTATGAGATACCACACACCCCTTGTCTCTGCTGGGCGGAGTGAGGCTTCCCTTCTCACTGCTGCTCCTTTTCAAGGGGAGCGGTCCACCGGGGGCAAGGGTGGGGCGGCACTGCCGGAGATGAGCCCAGTCCTGGCTCATTCGCTTCTCCCCCATAGGCACAAGGGAGGGAGCAGTGGGTTGGAGGTGCTCACAGTATCACACGCCGTATCCACCTTACAGGGGAGACATCAAGGTGTGTGTGGAAGGAATTTTAGAGCTAATACAGGCTGGAAGACAGCCTGAGGTTCAGAAAAGTACACCATGTCTCACATGCCAGGCGGATACATTCTCCGATGATCCAGAGTCAGGGGAGGCCAAGAGCCCCTTCCCACGCCCTCAGGAGGGCATCGCTTCCCCTGCCTCCGCAGGACATGCAGGAGCACCCTTGGGCATCTGATCCTCACAGGCCTGGAGCATTAAGTGGACACACACCAGCAGCCCCTTTATAGAAAGAGCCCAGGTCCCAGGGAGGCTGTGTGTGGTGTACACGGGTCTCGCCGCTCCGGTGGCAGGTGGGGTTGGAACTCTGCGTTCTGTGCCATATCCTGACCTTCGGGACATCCTGTGACCTCCCCTCGGACAGACCTGCCATATCTTCCATCTGTTCCATTCCGGCCTGGGGAGGTTAGCTGCTGTCAGGACGTGGTGCAGCCCATGGTGACTTCGTCTCTCTTGTTCCTTCAGAAGCACGCAGGCCATGGCTGCATGCCAGGTCGGAGCCTTTCATTCAGGGTGTGTGCCTCCCAAGCCCGGAAACAGTGCGGTGAGGGGCAGGGCATCCTGGTTTTCTGCTGTGTCGCCTGGCGCTGGTGGACGTGAGCACGTCGGTGCCGCCGTCCTGTCCCTGCTTGGTGTCCGCAGCGGGAGGGCCCAGTTAGGGCAGGTGTGTGCTGACCACAGCATGCTGAGCATGGAAGGGCAGGTGCTCCTGTCGTCTGCAGCTGCGTCCTGGGCAGTGCCAGCCTCCACACGCTCATCTTTTTTTTTTTTTTTTGAGATGGATTCTCACTCTGTCACCCAGGCTGGAGTGCAGTGACACGATCTCCACTCACTGTGAGCTCTGCCTCCTGGATTCACGCCATTCTCCTGCCACAGCTTCCCAAGTAGCTGGGACTACAGGCGCCTGCCACCACACCTGGCTAATTTTTTGTATTTTTTTATTAGAGATGGGGTTTCACCGTGTTAGCTAGGATGGTTTCGATCTCCTGACCTCGTGATCTGCCCCCCTCAGCCTCCCAAAGTGCTGGGATTCCAGGCGTGAGCCACTGCGCCCAGCCCACTCTCTCGTCTTCTGTCACTTTCCCTCACAAGATGGAATTCACTGTGCTTAGAGACCATCCCGCCCATCAGCCGCTTGGCGTGGCTCCAGCACGGAAGGTGCGTGCGGCTGCTGGCCCACAAGATGGTGGTGGTTTTGCAGGTCTCCCAGCAGAGCCTCCTCAGTGGTTGCAGGGAACATTCTGGATGTGTCCTTGGGTTCTCCGGGAGCGTCGCACCAAGGGCAGCTCACAGAAGAGTGGGCGGGGTGGTGCTGGCCGAGCTCGGCCTGCGGGGACCCTCCGCCCCCAGGAGCACGTGGCGGAATGTTCCAGGAGAGGCCAGCACCAGGGCCTTGTCCCAGCCCCACCTCGGTCACTGCCAGGCAGTTCCTCAAGGAGTCTCAGGGAGGCTCCTCCCACCCCACCCCAGTCTGATTTTATCTGTTTGAACGCAGGACCTCATGAACCCTTTCTTTGGATAAATGCAAATGACGCATCCTCTCTTCAGTAGCACCATACTCCCCCGTGCTTCCTTAGTTTTCTGCGGGTGCTGGATCTTCCCCTTGGTGTGAACATGGAACGTTGCCCGTTCTCTGTCTCCAGATGGTTACAGAATGAGGCAGTGGCAGGAGCTGGACACAGGACCAGGATCACGCAGCACCTGCCCTGCCCCCCAGGGCCACCCCAGGGGCTGTGATATGCTCTGGGATGCCCACCCCGTGAAGCCTGCTCTTCTGGAAGTGGCAGGCGTCTCTGCCCATCAGCTGCCTGGCTGGCTCTGGGTCTTGGGTGAGAGTGTGGTGCGTGGCCCATGCTGGCCCCTCCTCCTGTGAGCCCGTCCTCGCCCCTCACGGCTCCTGTTCAACCCCATTCACTTTGGTTTTGAGTTGGGATGGAGCATCCCCTGCTCTGAGTAACTTAGGCCAGACGGCCCATGAGGAGTGCACTGTAGAGTCCCTTGCACGCAGCGCCCTCGGGTCCCACTGTGATGTGCCTCACAAGCACCTGGCCCCAGCCACCCTCTCTCAGCCTGCGGGGCGCTGCGGAGCCACGCGCTGGCCTCGCCGCGAGGGGATGTCCGCCTGCACCCTACGGTGATGAGTGGTTCCCAGGACTCCGCGTGGCATGGAATGAAGAACAATGGCCAGACTGAGAGGAAGTGGTTTGGAATGTTTGTTTAATTAAGGCAAATTGGAAACAATATCTTTTCGACATGGACCGCAGGTCTGAAAGCCGTGTGAGGCTGTCCAGATGTCCCATCCCGGCGGCTGTCAGCTGCAGGCGCTTCGTGTAGGAGTGCGTGCTCCTGTGGGGCAGCGTTTGTGGACGTTGCCGTCAGGTGCTGTCCCTGTTCGCGGGGTCTGCCGTGCTCTCCCATGTGGTCATAGCCAGGCCCAGCCACCCGGTGGGTGGGGGGACAGGCGCACACCTGAGCTTGGCCCCGAGAGCGCAGTCTGGAGCTCAGATGAAGGCTGCTGCCTGCTTTCTCCTTATTACTGGGCTTTTCTCGTGGACGGGAGGGGCCCCTGCGCAGGCAGAAGGAAGCCATGGCTCCGAGAGGCCTCCTGGACCCTCCCCCGAGCTGTATCTTGTCTGGGTCGGGGCTCCCAGGTTCCTCGGTTGACTCTGGCTTCACAGCCTGTCTGCTGCATATGGGATGAGGTCCTGGTACCGGCTACCGACCGACTAGCATGACCTGAGCCCTGGGTCTCAGCTTCCCCGTCCGCATGGCGGGTGCCAGCACGGGCTTTCTGTCTCCGATCTTCGCTGCCCCCTTGCCGCCGCCCCTGCGCTGTGCCAAGCCCCGCTCAAGCCCACTGTGTTTGTACTTAGGTTTCGTTCTGGTTCTTCTGCCCAGGCTCTACAAGGAAAGGGAAGAATTCTGAGTGGCCCCAGATGGGCTCCCCTTTCCCCACCTTTCATGGTCCCCTGACTGTGGGTCTTAAGAGAGAGGGGTCCTCACAGTTATCTCTGAGGCCCTTTCAAGTCCCGGCCTGCCGAGGGCAATCTGGTGGAGCGGGGGTGGATGTGCTTAGCTCACCCCTACCCGGCCTGGGCACCAAGCCCGTCTCCCGGTGGCACTACCTGGCATAGTCCCCCGGCCCTGGTGGCCCTGGATGATGGCACGCTGGGAGGGACCAAGCCCTTTGGGAGCCACAGGTTGCAGCCTTGCTGGGCTGCCGGGTGGGGGATGTGCCCCCCTCTTCTCCACTGCTGCTGCTCCATAGTCTAAGAGACAGAGTAACAAATGCAGGGCTGTGCTGGCTCCAGCTTGGCCGGCCTTCCTGTTCTTCCCACCTGGCCCCCTGCACCCTGGGCCTTGACGGCCTGGCACCTTCTCCCCTACCTTACCCCCAAAGGCAGTACAAGCAGAGGGGGACGAGGTGCAGGGCCCAGGCCAAGCGGCTCTCAGCCCCTCCTCTCTCACTGAGAGCTTCCCACGTGAGTGGCACTTTGTATACAAATCGCCGGGACCCTCTGCAGCGAGGTTATGGAGTCAGAGGGATGAAGTCATGCTGCTGGTACCCAGCTGCTTAATGATGTGACCGCCATCTGAGCCTGGGTGCCTTGGCCGAGAACCTGTACTTTTCAAATGGTCATTTCTAAGAATTTGTGTGCAGTAAAATACTCCTTTTGGCGTTCACCACAGAAGCATCTAGTCTCGAAAGCACCGTGTTCGCAGGCAGCGCACAAACCGTTCTGTTCCAGACTCCTCGGCCCGTCCCTGGGTGGTCAGCCCCTTCCTCCACCCAACGTGGCCGCCGCAGCTGCACTCTGCTCCCATGATCAGACTCCCCAGGCCTCACGCGGGTGGCACCTGTGCGTGTGGAGCCTCTGAGCCTGGCTGTTCCTGTGCCTCCTGCATCGAGTTTGTGCGTCACGTCGCACACGCCAAGAGGCCGTGGCTGCTCACCACTGAGCACGGCGGGCTGTGCTGCGGTCTGCGTCCGGCCACCGTGGGAGCCACTGAGCCCGGGGGGCTGTGCCGCGGTCTGCGTCTGGCCGCCGTGGGAGACACTGAGCCCGGGGGGCTGTGCCGCAGTCTGCATCCGGCCACCGTGGGAGACACTGAGCCCGGGGGGCTGTGCCGCGGTCTGCGTCCAGCCGCCGTGGGAGCGACGTTTGAGTTCCTTCCAGATTGTGTCTATTATAAAAGTTGCATTAAATGTTCGCATACAGGGTTTCGTGTGAGCGTGATTTTATTGTGGGTGGATCGCTAAGATTGGGCATTGCTGGTTCTTACAGTGAGTGCACATTTAGCTTTATACGAAGCCTCCAAAGTGGCCACTCCGTTTTGTGTTCCCGCCGGAACCTGTCCTTCTAACCCCAGCAAAAGTGAAGGGTCCTTCTGAGCCCTGGAATTCCCTAGCAGGAGGGGCTGGCCCTTCACAGTCTGTTTTGGTGGCCGGTTTCGGGCCAAGAGCCAGGGGTTTGTGGGACTCGTTCCTGAGCCACGCAGAGGGGCTGCCAAGGTCAAGCTTGGGGCCTGGGGGAACTCCCCAAAGCCAGGACCTTGAGAATTGTGTGTTCTTGATGGCAGCATTGGCTATTGCTGCTTAAACAGCTCTTCAGAGAGGTTCTAGAAAGCATGGACCCCACTTCTCCAACGCTGCTTCCCCGGAGCTGGGAGGCCGGGGACTCCAGTGGTGAGGGCTGGTATCTCCTGTAGGGCCCTGTGCCTCCTGGAGGGTATCCGGGAGTCACCCCTGCCCGTGGGCCCTCCCAGCCCCCGCCAGGGCCTGCCCACCACGGAGCCCCTCAGAGGAGCCACTGCCCCTGCCACTTCCTTTCACACGTCTACACTGGGCAGGGCGAGAAGTTGTGCAGATTCACTCAGCACACTGGTTTATTGAATGTTTTCCAGGCCTCTTCCTGGGTTTTATTATCATTTTTAATGGATAAGTAGTTATAGGCTGTGGTGGTAGCTTACGAAACCGTCTCCCCAGGGTGGACAGTTGAGTGGCTTCTGAACTGCTTTTCCAGGCCTGAGCTTGTTTTTCAGACCATCCCAGGATGGTTCACAAGTCACTGTTTCTGTGCAAAAACAGCATAAGCTTTTGAGGTCACAGTTCTCTCGTGTGATTCGGGGTGTCCCCATAGGAAGGTGGACAGCAGATGAGCAGCTGGGCGTTGCCTGCCTGGGGACCCAGGATGGCCGTGAAGGTCGGTGGCTGCCCCTCCCCGGCCTCAGGTCTGTCCCTGTGGCCCGCGGGTCTCAGCTTCGAGTGGCTTGAGAGGTTTGTTTGCGGCTGTTGGCTTCCTGCTCCTTCCATAGCCACTTTCGTGCCCTGTTTGTCCTTGTGGTCCTGGCCCTCCCTCTCCACAGGCCTCCTCGCCTCCTCAGCCGGCCATTCACCAGCAATCTCGACAGAGCCCGGACCCGCCGGGGTGGGGGGTGGAGCTGAGTGTTTGGGGGAAGGCTGAGCTGGGGCTTGAGGGGGCACCTGGCCAGCCAGAGCCAAACGGCTGAGCCGCAGGCCCTACCCCACTCCATGTGCCCCTCACAGAGCTCCCAGCCTCTGTCTGGAGCAGGCACTGTCCCGGGATCCCAGTGGGCAGGTGGGCACATGGCCTGGCTGTGAGTTCTGCATGGTTGTAAGGCGGCGAAGCCCAGGTTTTCACTGGGCCAGCCTGTGATCCTGCAGACTAGCCAACCCCCTGGGAGCGCATTTGGGCCCCGTCATGAGCATCTTGGTGGGAATTTGAGGAGATGAGATCAACCTGGCGTGGGGGGCGTTAGGCCTCGCCTGTGGTCACGGGAGTGTGGGGTGCAGTAGCATCGCGCAGGACTCCCACCCGAGCGCAGCACCTGCCTTGTGCAGAGCCTGGCTGGGGCCCCTGCTTGCTGTGGAAGGTTTAACCCCAAGTCCCATGGGGCCCCCTTCCCAGGCCTTTGTCCTCTGAAGCCGCTCACACCACACTCTGCACATAAGCCGCGTCTGCTCTGAAGCCGTTCACACCACACTCACTGCAGGTAAGCCGCGTCTGGCTTGCCCGTGTGATCTAGGAAAATTCAAACTAGCCCCAGTACGAGGCAGCCAACTTAGTACTTACTGCAGAGGGAAAAGGTAGTGTGTGCCTGTGCACGGGGCACCTGAGGGCTTGCACGTCCAGAAAGCAGCCCTGCCAGAGCTGAGTGCGGTGGCTCCCGCCTGTAATCCCAGCACTGCGGGAGGCCGAGGTGGGCTGATCACGAGGTCAGGAGATTGAGACCATCTTGGCTAACACGGTGAAACCCCGTCTCTACTAAAAATACAAAAAAAATTAGCCGGGCGTAGTGGTGGGTGCCTGTAGTCCCAGCTACTCGGGAGGCTGAGGCAGGAGAATGGCGTGAACCCAAGAGGCACAACTTGCAGTGAGCCGAGATCGCACCACTTCACTCCAGCCTGGGTGACAGAGTGAGACCCCATCTCAAAAAATAAAAATAAATAAAAATAGGACCTGAAAGCCCCCAAGAAGACCAGGGAGAAGTACTCAGGCCTGTGTAAGCCCAAGAGTGCCTTCCTCGGAGCCTCTCATACAGTCCTGAGCCAAGGGCCAGCGTTGGCATCCGGCCCAGACTGGGAGTCTCAGCCCTCTGCCCCCAACAACAGGGTACCCAGAACAGCAAGAGCTCCGGACGGGACATCAGGTAACCTGAGTCTTGGCTGCAGAGCAGGGGCCGGCCCCTCACTGACCACCCTGCAAGGCTGTGCCGGGAGTGTCCCCCGGGGGTTGGGCGTGGGCTGTGCAGGAAGTGCAGCTAGAAGGCAGGTCCTCTCCCCAGCTGGGCGAGGCATGCGCGTCCCCATGCTGTCCTCCCCCGGCTTTGCTGAGAAGGCTGCGGCACTGGGCTGGGAAGAGTCCTGGCTGAGGCCACCGGTCCCTGAAGGGAGAGAGCCCTGCCAAGTGGAGGAAAAGATCTTGGACATTAATTCAGAGCCAGCTTCCTTCCTCTGCAGCTTTTCCCAGGGCCAGCCCTGTTGGTTACTGAAATTGTAGACCTTTCTTACATCCCTCCCCTGTGCTCATGCCCTGTGCATGACGCTTGCCTGTGTCAGGGGAACCCTCTCAGGCCTCTTTACACGGTGCCCAGCTCGCCTGCAGTCTCCAAAAACCAGCATGGCACATCCATGGGAAGCCACTGGTGCCACAGGGGACTCTTCCCCAGAGCCTGTGCCTGGGGGGAGGTGCTCCCCAGCCTCCTGCTGAGCACCATGCAGGCCCAGGAAAGGGTGCTCCTTGCAGCCTCCCTGGTGGTGTTCCTCCCTGGCCTGCTCCTCCTTAGGGGTGCTCCTCCCTGCCGTGTACCTCTTACCCTTCTAGCAGGTCTGACACTTATTCCGGCCGATTTTGCAGCCCTGGCTCTGCCATGTTGGCCTTCCCCATTTGCTTGTCACCTAGCCCCCCGTGGTTTTTGACAAGGCCTGGGCGTGAATGGGTCTCCCCGAGCTCCACTGTGGATCACCTCGTCCTCTGGTCCTTGGGCCTGTCCTGGCTTGGTGGACTCAGCCGCTGGAGCTGGGAGTGGGGCACCCTGGAGAGTGGCAGCCCCTGGCTTTGGTGACTCAGACTCTGCTGTTCCTACCTGAGATCAGGAGGTTTTGTTTTGTTTTGGTTTTGTTTTTTTTAATAAATGTGACCCGATTTGTTGTGTGGCCTCAGTCAGCTTCCGGAGCCCTAAAACGGTTGTTTCTTTTCCTTTTTTTTTTTTTTTTTTTTTTTTTTGTAAGTTTTCCTCTGTCACCCAGGCTGGAGTGCAGTGGTGCGATCTCACTGCAACCTCTGCCTCCCTGGTTCAAGCGATTCTCCTGCCTCAGCCTCCGGAGTAGCTGGGATTACAGGGTACCGCCACCACGCCCGGCTAATTTTTGTATTTTTAGTAGAGACGGGGTTTCACCACGTTGGTGAGGCTGGTCTTGAACTCCTACCTTGTGATCTGCCCACCTCGGCCTTCCTAAATGCTGGTATTACATGCGTGAGCCACCGCGCCCAGCCTAAAATGGTTGTTTCTGACCATCCGACACGTGGGCGGGTCCCTTGAGCGGCTGCTTGGCAGGCTGCATGACATCCCAGGCACAGGCCTCACCTCCCCAGCTGCTGTGCTGTTTCTTCTTAGTCTCCTCGGTGCCTCTCCTGGCCTTGGGCGCCTCTCCTGGTCTTGGACGCCTGGGCGACCTCAGCATGGGGCCCGGGCCGTCGGACACAGACGCCTTGGGGATTTGCAGGTTCTTGCCCAGCAGCGTTTCTGAGGAAGGCGGTTTTGGGGTATCTCCAAGTCTCCCAGTACTGCTTCCTTGCCCCCCGCCCCACCCTGCTGACTGTCACGGTGGCTGTGGTCACTGAGCGCCTCTGATTTGCTGAGGGCCGTGTGCTGCCGTCCACGCTGCCTGGTTGTAGTTGATGCAGCCCTGTCCCCTGGGTTCCATTGTTGTGATTGTCCTTTTGTAGATGAGGAGATTGCAGTTTAGAAAGCACCTGTTGGAGAGGCCTGGCCGGTCCCTGGAGGGGAGGGAGGAACGTGCTTCTCGGTGGTGAGACACCCGCTGCCAGGTCCTGTGCTGTGGGACATGGAGAAGGGTGCAGGGTCGGGGGGCGTCACGGCTGTGGGGTCAGGGTCAGGGGACGTAACAGCAGCAGGGTACGGGGTCGGGGGTCACAGCAGCAGGGTGCGGGGTCAAGGGTCACGGCAGCGGGGTGTGGGGTCGAGGGTCACAGCAGCAGGGTGCGGGGTCGGGGGGCATCATGGCAGCGGGGTACGGGGTCGAGGGTCACAGCAGTGGAGTGCAGAGTTGGGAGGTATCACTGCAGCGGGATGTGGGGTCGAGGGTCACAGCAGTGGGGTGCAGAGTTGGGGGGTGTCACAGCAGTGGGGTGCGGGGTTGGGGGCCGTCGCGGCAGTGGGGTGCAGGGTTGGGGGGTGTCACGGCAGTGGGGTGCGGGGTCGAGGGTCAGGCAGTGGGGTGTGGGGTCGAGGG
>NC_037670.1:50175589-50266439 GCF_003255815.1 Theropithecus gelada | reverse complement strand
GGGGGGCGTCACTGCAGTGGGGTGCCGGGGTCGAGGGTCACAGCAGTGGGGTGTGGGGTTGGGGGGTGTCACGGCAGCGGGGTGCGGGGTTGGGGGGTGTCATGGCAGTGGGGTGCGGGGTCGAGGGTCACGGCAGCGGGGTGCAGGGTCGAGGGTCACGGCAGTGGGGTGTGGGGTCGGGGGCTGTCACAGCAGTGGGGTACAGGGTTGGGGGTGTCACTGCAGTGGAGTGCAGGGTCGAGGGTCACGGCAGCGGGGTGCGGGGTTGGGGGGTGTCACGGCAGCGGGGTGCAGGGTCGAGGGTCACGGCAGTGGGGTGCCAGGGTCGGGGGCTGTCACGGCAGTGGCGCCCTTGAACAGGCGACTTTCAAGGACTTTCTTCACTTTCTCCACGGAACTTCTGTTTTCATGAGTACCAAATACCAGCCGGGAAAGGAAACCACAGTGAAAAAAGTGGCTCAAGGAGTTGTGAGAAAGTAAGAAAGCTCTACGATGTTGAGGAGCCACAGGTCGATGCCACCGTGGTGGATTCCAGCAGGATTACGGGGTGGGAAGCAGAGCCTGAGGGCGGTGGGAGCTCAGCTAGGGTGCTGGAGGAGCCGCCTGCGTGGGGGAATAGCTGCCGGCCACGGGTCTCCGAAAGGGGAGTGGAACGCGGTGAGGAGGGAGGGCAGTGTTGCTTGAAAGCTCTCTGCCGTTCCCTTCCGCTGGCCTTTGGTCATTGTATTTATTTTGAAATTCACAGCAATGGAGGGTGTAAGGTGCTTTCTGTGCAAAGCTGAAGAGTGGGAGAGAAACAGGCCAGAGGAGTGCCTTCCTCTCGTGCTGCCCGTCCTGGTTTTCAGGACCTGGTGCTGATTGGTGGGCCCGGGACATTTCAGATCCTTCTAGAGACAGCAGAATGACAGTAAGGGAACATTGTAACAACTTTATGCCAACACTGGGCACGTTGCTTTAAGATACAGATTACCATGCTGACCCGAGAAGAACTCAAAGACTCCTTTAGTCCCATAACAGTTAAAGAAAGTGACTCCAGGCCGGGCGCGGTGGCTCACTTGAGGCCAGGAGTTCAAGACCAGCCCGGCCAACATGGTGAACCCCATCTCTACTAAAAATACAAAAATTAGCCGGGCATGGCAGCACATGCCTGTAATCCCAGCTACTTGGGAGGCTGAGGCAGGAGAATCACCTGAACCCGGAAGCAGGGAGATTGCAGTGAGCCGAGATCGCACCACTGCACTCCAGCCTTGGCACGATGGAGTGAGACTCCATCTCAAAAAAAAAAAAAGAAAAAAGAAATTGACTCCATAATTAAAGCCCTTCTACAAGGAGGGCTGCAGGCCTGGCTGGCGGCACTGGTGTCACCCCTCAGACGTTTAGGGAAGCAGTAATCTCAGCCCACAGACTGTTGTGGAAAGCTCTGTGTCTCAGATGCGATGATCATAGCTTATTATGAAATGTGTTTAATCATATGCCTAAACGCACAAGCAGAACGCACAGCCCTTCCTTGACTGGACCCCATTTGACCCTGGAAATCCGAGGAGCGGTCGTGGTCCCACGAGTGTGCAGGGCCTGGCGGGGCCGACCTGTGTCTGAACCGCTGCGCGTGTACAAGAGCATTCATGAGCTTCGCTGCAGTCATACGTGCTTTGGACCTTTTCTGTGCCCTCCTCTGCACATGGGCTGCAGATAGGGGGTGGCGAGAGAAGGGCGGCAGAGGCACCGTGTGTGCTGACTGTGGGCAGCCGGGATGCTTACTGCTCCGGGATCATGGGGAGCTGGGGGCGCTCGATGCGCAAGGGAGGGTCCGGGTGTAGTCCGGGAATCAAGGCCATCTTGGATCCCCGCTTAGGGCCAGAGTCTAAGGTGTCTCCAGATGCCTTGTCCAGGGCTCTTCCGTCTTGAGCGCTGGGCCCCTGCCCGCTCCTCCCCTGTGTGGCTGGGTGACTGTTGGGTGCCGCTTGTCCAGAGCTGCTTGGCTCTGTCCTGCAGCCTCCCCACGTGTGCTGACCAGGCGCAGAGCCTGTGCCGCGGCCATGCGGCCTGGGAGGTCCAGTCTTGGGTGCCGAAGCCCTCCTTCTAAGGTGTCCTAGGCTGGCTGCACTTAGGTGGGCGAGTCCCACGCGGGCAAGGCTGCCTACTGTACGTGGCGTCACCCACAGGCACGCCACGCCAGCTTGTCCCATGCTGGTGACACCGAATGTGGTCACTTGGCTGAGGTGGGTGTGCATCATAGGACTTCCCTGGCACTGTGTCCTGTGAGGACGGCGCCCTCCCATCCAGTGCCTTTAGCGTCTCCTGAACCTGTTCCTGCCCAGGGGCTGTAGAAACAGCGGCTTCCATGAAGACTCACAGCAGCACTTCTCCTCCCTGTCCCCTTTCCTCCCTCCCGCCTGCTTTTCGGAGTGTCGCTGTGGACTCATCAGTTTTTGTGGGTTTTAATTTAATGTATTGTGTGACCAGTGGGAGCCCCCCTGCTGCCCCCACCAGTGCCCAGGCCCACCTCACATCAGCTTTTCTCCAAGGAGCTCTGGTCTTCTCCGTGCACATGTGACTGCCAGTGCTACTGCCACAGAGCCCGGGGCCACAGCAGCTTCCTGTTTTACTGCTCCTCAGTGCCTCGTTTGTTGAAGTTTCTTTCAAAAAGAATTTTTAAGCCTATGTTATTGTACAGCTGCTTCTCACTTGCTTTTCTTGCCATCGCACCTGATCTGCTAACAATGTGTGGGAGGGTCATTAAAAGATTGACTTCAGTTTGATACCAGAAATGTTAGTGTGGCTTTGCCCCGAACAGCCACGTGCGGGGCCTCTGCGAGTGGAATCCAGTCTCATGGCCGCCCCATGGCTCCTGCTACCCTGGAGGCTGCTCAGTGAGGCTGCCTCTGGTGGTGCTGCATGTATGTGTGTGTGTCTGTGTGTGCACGTATGTGTGCACAGGTGCGTGTGCAGGGAACTGCACCTGGGGACTGGGCTCTCCCCTGTGCTGATGTGAGAAACAAACTCACCTGTCCAAACCCGAAGAATGGACTCAGAGACCCGGAGAACAGTGGAAGTGAGACTTAATGACAGTGTTGCAAGATCGGGTGTCTGATGGGCAGGCACACCCAGCATGGTCACAACAAGTCATTTATCTCCTAGTGCGCAGGCCCCTCCCCCGGTTCCTCACAGGCTGAGTACTCTGAGGTCACAGTTTTCCTGAATGTCGCCTATTGGTTGCTGGGCAGGGGCTGTAGGTGTTTTTTAGGGTTTTCCTGCTGCATTTAGTTGCAGCCCACAATGCATTGCAATTCTAGTCAGCTCAGGGGCTTTTCAGGTATTTGACTTATGACCTAAGTAGCTGGGCAGGCTGATAAGAACAGAGAGAACAAGTTATGTTGCAGACTGGTAAAACTTTCATCATAGACTAAAATTTTTTGGTTCAGGTGAAGGCAACTAAGGGTTGGGGGGAAGACTGGGGAGGGGGAGGCCAACAAGTAGGCATTGGCGACCCAGGCAGGGGCCTGGTACATCCTGTTTCTTCTGTAACTTGCTGACCTAAGCTGGTTCAAGGCATTGTGTCTTGGAAGTGGACCACTATATACATTATTTCCTTCACCAAGGACTGATTTTGCAAAGCTGAGTTTGCGTGACTGTGGAGGGCCAGTGTCCACACCGGGCAGCGTCTGACTCGGCGCTGTTTCTTTTCTTTCTTTTCTGTTTTTTTGAGACGGAGTCTCGCTCTGTCACCCAGGCTGGAGTGCAGTGGCGCGATCTCGGCTCACTGCAAGCTCCACCTCCTGGGTTCATGCCATTCTCCTGCCTCAGCCTCCACTTGGTGCTGTTTCTCAGACTGATGTCCCAGGTACAGTCACAGACCCCTGGGGCTGTCCTGCTCCCTGCTGGGTGGCGGTGGCCAGAGGGATGTGCCTGAGGACTCTAGGTCTGAGGGGTGGTTTATCCAAGGTCATGGTCAGAGTCAGGAGTGACACCTGGATTCTGGCCTCCACGCCAGGGCTGCAGCATGAGTACCTCAAGGGGAAACTGGGGATGTGTGACACACTGTGGTGCTGAGGGGCTCTGTCCTGAGGAGCCGGTGGAGCCCTGAAGACAAAGCATCCGTGTCTCCAGTCTTTGCCCTCTGCTAAGGCAGGCACTCCAGGGACCTTTGAGCTCCACAGAGAAGCAGACCCCACTGGGACAGAAGCCAGGACCTTTGTTTGGGGCCCTGGCATGTGCTGCAGTGTCCATGCCTGGCAGGGGCTCCGTGTTTGTGACTGAGCATGGCGGTGATTCTGCCAGAGGCAGGAAGCCTCCCTGGTGTGCACTCCAGCCTGTGTGAAGACTGTGCCCCAAACCCTCACCTCTGGGGTGCACTTCAGCTTCCACCAACAAACTGTGCCCCAAACCCTCACCTCTGAGGTGCATTCCAGCCTCTGCCAGCAGACTGTGCCCCAAACCCTCACCTCTGGGGTGTATTCCAGCCTCCGCGGACAGACCGTGCCGCAAACCCTCACCTCCGGGCTGGGAGGCTCAGGCTTAGGGACGGGCATCAGCCTCCCCAGCAGCCCCCTGGCCAACAGGGATGCAGTACCAAGGGTCTGGGGGCTGGTGGTCTGGGAGCCTTCGGGCATCCCATGGACAGACAGGCAGGAGGGCAGGTAGGTGGAGGGCAGGTAGAACCCCTCATCCCCACTTCCCTCCTCCAGCTTTGTCCATGTTGAGGTCTGGTCCTGGACTTCCCAAGGTACTGGAAGGAATGGCCTGGGACAGCGAGACAGTTTGTGGGGGAGGAAAGGGCTGTTGAGCAGGGCCCCCTGCCAGGAAACAGGCAGTGCCCTCCGCTCCCCTGTCCCTCAGCATGGCCTGGAGATGGCATCTGTGGGCTAAGA
The DNA here is from genome assembly GCF_003255815.1 of Theropithecus gelada. Taxonomy (NCBI): domain Eukaryota; kingdom Metazoa; phylum Chordata; class Mammalia; order Primates; family Cercopithecidae; genus Theropithecus; species Theropithecus gelada. The sequence continues at coordinate 50,261,571 of NC_037670.1, read as the reverse complement.
TGGGCCCCGATTAGTCTGGCCCCAAATCTGCTAGGCTGCGTCCAGGCGGCGTGGGGGTACCCTAGGAGCCCTGCCAGATGCGCAGACACCTGCGGCCGCACCCTTGCTGCGTGTGTGATCACAGACATTTTCCCCATGCCGTCCCCTTCTGTGGGCCTGGGGAAATTCTGGGGCAGGGTTGGGCTTTCTGGGCCGGGACCCCACAGCGCCATGGAGCTTGTTCAGGAACGGAACCGGCGCATTCTCCTTGTCTTCCAGCCGCTGGCTGCCAGCGAAAGCGGTGGCGGGAACTCACCCAGTCGTGTCGGCCTCATCCCACCAGTTGAGAGGCATCCGTGCCGGCCGCGCAGGGCTCCCTGTGGTCCCCGCGCTCTGGCTCCTGGGCGGGGCCCCTGCTCTCCTGGTGGGGCCCTGAAAGTGCCGGCGCCCCGACGGCCACTGGAGGGAGCTCCAGAACCGAGCCTGCCCTTGAGGCTGGAAACCGCGTCTGGCCCTGGAGCTGCGTTTGGATCGCGGCGTGTTGAAAGCACCCGCACCTGAAATCCTACTGCATGTCCTGAAAAGGCGCCCGCACCTGAAACCTTACTGCATGTCCTGAAAAGAAACTCTGCCTGGGTGTTTTAAATGTCCCTGCCCCTTTCCCCATGAGATGCTGAGCCGTGATCCGCGCTCGGGAAGTGCACAGATCTCCTGTGTCCACCCTGGAGTGTTGACAGGTGCAGCCGAGCTGTGCCGCCAGGGCCTCGGCAAGGGAAACCGCCTCTGTCGCTCCGAAAGTCCCCTTGCCTCTTCCCGGTCCACGCCCTCCCAGACCCGGCCCTTGTTGCCACTGTGTTGCTGCTGAGTTGGGTTCCCCGCTCCAGAACCTCTGAGGAGGCTCCAGTAGTTTGCACGTGGTCGCGTCTAGCCCTATCCAGGCAGCTCCATGTTTCTGAGGTTCACCCTGTTGCCATGCCTGTCCCCGGTCGGTCCATTTCGCTGACCAGCAGCATTCCTTCCATGCACAGCCCACGTCTGTTTCTCTGTCCACCTGCTGATGGGCAGTTGAGTCGTTTTTCAGTGTTGGGCTCTTACGAGCAAAGCTGCCATGAACATTTGTATACAGGTGCTTGTGTGGACTTCTGTTCCTATTTTCTTGGGTAAATGTCTGGAATTGGGACAGCGGGGACAGATATTAACTGTGTTTAATTTTGGAAGTGGTTGCCAAGTGGGGTACGTTTTACCCTCCTCCCACCACCTCAGCTGCACACTTAGTGTATGCCAGTTGGCTGGAGCTGGGCAGAAAGCCAGCCCGTCCAACCCCGGGTCTGGAGAGGGGCCCCAAGGGGTGCCCTGGTCCCTAGAACAGGATGGGGCTGTGGTTCCTCCTGCCCAGGGCCTTGTGGTTTCTCAGACTGGTGATGGGAAGAACCTTCATGCCCCAAGGGGCTCTGCAGAAAGCATCCTGTGATGAATAGGGTTGGACAACGGGGGATGCTGTCTTCTCTTTAGAAGTGTTAAGTGTGTGTGGCACAGCTTGAATGTCCTGCAGAAAAGAATCGGATGCTGCTCGCTTGCCCTCCCAGGGCCTTCCATGCACCCTGAGTGTGGAGTGGGCTAGGGCTTCTGGAGCCCTGGAGCCTGGCAGCAGAGGCTGCTCACTGCTGTGGGACCCTCTGGGCTTCAGTCTCCCTCGTGTCCATGGGGCATTCCCCAGGGTCCCTGTTGGCCCCACACCCGACAGTCTGGGGCCAGGCAACTAGGCTGAGGGAAGAGTCCCTGCACCACACTAGTTTGGGTGGGCGCAGGGCTGGCTCTGGAGACGCAGCCTTTGCCTGCCGGTGCCTTTCAGGGTGACACTTGAGCTTTGAGCTTCGGTCTCCTGTGTGAGGTCAGCTCAGGATTCCCTCCCTTCCCCTCGGGAGTCAGGGTGTTGCGTTTAGGCACTGAGGGAAGCTCAGGGTCTGGGTCTGGAACCTGTCCGTGCCCCTGCTCCCCACTGCTGTTCCTTCAGCCCTCCCTCTCCATGTCTCCTGCTGGGGCAGCCTCCCTGTGCAGCATCCCCTCAGAGTCCCTGGAGCAAGGTAAGCCTTGTCTCCCTCCAGAGCCACCATCTGCTTCCAGAGTGAAGCCGTTGTGCATCTTTCCGGGGCCTGTTCCATGGCTGCTGAGGGCCTGGTCTCCCTGTCTTCAAGTCACAGCCCATTAGGGCTGGGAAGGCACTCAGGCCACGTGCATCCCTTCAGCAGCGTCTGGTGTGTGTGCATACCTGCTCGCATATGTATGCGCATGTGTGTGTGTGTGCTTGCATACGTATACATATGTGTGTGCTTGCATATGTGTACATATGTGTGTGTGCGTGCTTGCATGTGTGTGCATGTGTGTGTGCACTTGCATGTGTGTGTTTGCATATGTATGCATATGTGCGTGCTTGCATATGTGTGCATATGTGCGTGCTTGCTTGCATACGTATGCATTTGTGTGTGCATGTTTGCATATGTGTGCATATGTGTGTGCTTGCATGTGTGTATGTGTGTGCATGCTTGCATATGTGTGTATATGTGTTTGCATATGTGTGTGCTTGCATATGTATGCGTGTGTGCATATGCATATGTGTGTGCGTGCTTGAATATGTATGTGTTTGTACATGTTTGTGCATATGTGTATGTGCTTGCATGTGTGTGTGTGTGTGCGCTTGTTGCATACGTATGCACATGTGTGCAGCAGGTGCTAGGGCACGGGGGGTCCCTGCCATGGAGCCTGGCATGCCTGCCACCTCAGCTCACAAAAGCCTCTTCAGCATCCAGCCATGAGGGCGTCCCCCTGAGAATCCTACCCTAGCTCACGTGGATTGAGGCCCTCCAGGTGCCCGGTCTCTGCTCAGCACTTTCCAGGAGTTATCCACGTGATTTTCACGGCGGGGGTTGGGGCGGGGGGAGGTGGGGAGTAAGCAGGAGCTGCCGGGAGCCTGAGGCCACCCGGTGTGTGCAGAGCCAGGCCCTGGCAGTGGGCAGAGGGAGCCTGAGGCCACTTGGTGCGTGCAGAGCCAGGCCCTAGTGGGAGGGGTGGGCAGAGGGAGCCTGAGGCCACCCAGTGCCTACAGAGCCAAGCGCTGGCGGGAGGGGTGAGCAGAGGGGCAGTAGCATCTCCAGTCCATCTCCAGGTCAGGCCACGAATGCAGCTACGCCTGAACACAAGGCTGGAGTGGGCACGGTGTTCAGGGCTGGTACCTGCTGCTGCTTCCAGAAACAAAAGGTGACACCTTGTCCGCAGGGGGTTCCCACAGCCCTTCCTTGCTGCCACAGAGCCCTCGGAGGACTCGGGCGGCCCTGGCACTGTGTCAGGTCTCCCACCCTGCAGCCGACACATGTGAAGCCTCTTCCGGTCACGGTGTTCCCAGGGAGGAGACAGACACGTGTGTGTGTGTGTGTGTGTGTGTGCTTGCATATGTGTGCACGCCTGCACTCTGTGTGTGTGTGTGTGTGTGTGTGCTGCCTGAGGCACACACATCTGTCTAAGGTTGGAGATGTTGAAGTGACTCCCTCCCCTCAGAAGCTGCCAGTTTTGAGTGTGGCCAGTACTCCCCTGCCCCCCGCCTCTCCAGAGAGAAGAGCAGGCTGTTTTCCGAGGCATCTTCCATCTTCCAGGCGGGGACTTGTGGAGCTGTGACTTCTCTGTGGTGTGGTAGAGCTCGTCCTCCTTTGGAAAGAGAACAGCATGGGTACAGGGGTACAGTTAGGTTAAGGAGCCTCATGGCAAGGGCCCACATTCAGAGCAAAGCAGGAAGGACCTTACATCACTTAGAAACGTGGGCAGAATCCCTAAAGAGACGCTTCATTGAGAGAGGCCAAGACCTCGTTAAGACGGGAAATGCCTTAATCCTCCCCTGGCTTGGCATAAAATACCAGAGACACATTGCACCAAGGGCAGGTGAGGACGTGAAGCCACGGGGTGGCGGCCGGGAGAAGCAACTTGGTGAGTGTGCACAGCTGAGGCTGTGTCTGCTTGAGGAGTGCCCCACGCAGGGGCCTGTGGTGGGTGCTGGGAGACACAGCAAAACAGTACCGCTCCGTGCACGAATGCCTGAAGTTGGAAACAGTCCCCATGTTTGTCAGCAGCAGAGTGGACAAATGAATTGTGGTGCCCAGAACCCACAGGACATGGGACACGGGAAAATGACGCACACCCCAGGAGCAGCACAGGAAGCCCGTTTCTCAGGAGCACGCGCTCAGTCACAGAGTGAGGAAGAGAGCCAAGAGTGAGGAAGAGAGCCAAGGCAGTGAGCAGAGGGAAAGCCAGGGGCTTGCTTACGTTGCCAGACCGGCCACCAGCCCCTGCCCAGCCCTTGTCCCAGCTTCAGGATGCCTCCCATCTGCATCCAAAGCTTTGCTGTTTGGGGAGAGCATTGTGTGGAAGCCCCAGATGTGGCCAGGCTCAGCTGGCAGCGTCACAGCTATGTTCCTCTTGTGGTCCCCCAGCAAGTCAAGGTGGCTGAACAGGATGGGGCTTGGGTCTGTGAGCGATGCTCAGCAGACACAGGATGGAGGAGCCCAGAGAGAATGGAGGGGGCGGGTCAGGTTCGTTCACATGCTCAGGCTCGGGAAAGCCAGGCAGGCCCAGAGTGATTCTTTAAGGGTTAGGGTTCAGATTAGGGTGTTTAGGATTACGGTGGTTAGGAGGTTAGGGATAGGGTGTTTAGGGTGAGGTTTAGGTGGGTTAGGGGTAGGGCTAGGGATAGGGTTAGTATTAAGTATTATGACATACAATTCGAGGGGAAATAACCAATTTTATGGTACTTTCTGTTAGGATTACCATTCCTGCTTTCCCTCTGTTGCATGCTGTGTATGAAAGAAGACGTGTGTAGATTTCCCGATCTCTCTGCCACAACTCACAATAGATCCAGCTTCTTACAATAAGTCTTACACCTTTAATGAAGTGAATCCACAACTAAACTCCCTTTCTGGTATCTTATTTAAGGAAACAGGGCAAGGCTTTCTTGTGGATAAACAAAAATAAGATGAATGATTTTTGAACTATAGTAGTCAAATCTATTAGAGTATAGATTTTTGAACTATAGTAGTTTGCGAGAGGTGTCTCGCAAACTGGGGAAGAATTGAGGAGTTGGGCAGACAGATGCCTGGAAGAGCCGGGGAGTTGGGGAGATGGCTGCCTGGAAGAATTGGAGAGTTGGGGAGACGGCTGCCTGGAATAACTGGGGAGTTGGGCAGACGACAACCTTGACTTTTTCAAGTAGCTCCTTTTTCTCCCCTGAGTGACTCAAGTTCTCATGTTCTGTGTGTGATGAGGTGAAGACTTTGGGAATCGCTCAGGGGTGGCAGGAGGCTCAGGAGGTGCCAAATCTTCCCAGTGGAAGGCAACACGGAATATAGATGAGCAGGTGTCTCAGGAACTAAGTCAGCGACGCAGCTTCTGGGAAGCAGCCACAGAGACTGGTGGGGACCTGGGGATGAGGACGGAGGCCTCAGTGCATAGTGGACGGTCTTGGGCCACAGAGGCCAGCGGGGGCCTGGGGATGAGGAGGGGACTTGCTGGGTAGGGGGTTGGGGGAGGCCATGGTGCACAGTGAAGGGTCTTAGGTAGCAGGGGAGGGTCTGCGCTGGAGGCACATGCCTGCCTTGCGGGGGCCCACCAGAAACAGCTGACCAGGCAGCAGGGTGTCCCCGGGGCCCTCCACAGGGCCACCCAGCAGGGTAGGGTGAGGGGTATTGAATGCAGGCCAGTCCCCCCAACAGACCCACAGAAATGAGCCAGTTTGCACCCAAAGCCACTGAGAAATTGAAATAGTGATTTGAGGCCCCTCCTGCCTTTGGAGAGGACAGTTGGATGGGGTAGTTCCCAGACAGAGGTAGCCCAGTGCCGCCCTCACCTGTGTGTGGGGTCTGCCCCTTTCCCAGGAGCTCAGCCTGGAGCCAAGGGGGCTGGAAAGTATCAGCCAGGAAGAGGGTCTCCTGGTTCAAGCATGGACACCCCACCCTGCAGAGCTGGGCTGCAGGGGGAGGAGGGTTGGGGTGACAGTACCAGCCATCGGGCAGGGTTCTGTGGGGTTGTGTGATCATTTCCTCATCAGATGCCAGGGTTTCCACCCAGGCATGGAGATGGGAAGCCCAGGACCATCAGAGACGTGGCCCTTCAACCAGCTCTGGCTCCAGAGGGAGTGGGAGGGAGGTCAGGGCTGCAGCTCTAAAGGTTCACATGAGATCCTGGGGCACCTGAAAATAAAACACTGACAGAAACAGCTCAGAAAACTGTTCTCTAATCCCAGAGCTTAGGAGCCAGCCCGTCTGGCGGGTCTGAGCTCCTGGCAGGAGCCATCCAGAGCCGCGTTCTCAGGAGGCCGACTCTGAGCTGCTCGCAGCACGCGATGAATAATGCCAGTGACCTCGTGACTGAATTCCCAGGAGACTGGGACCACAGCGTGACATCCCCACGTCGATGGCTGCAAGGTGGGGCTCCCCCAACCCCACCCCCACTATCCCTGAGGCCGAGCGTATTCAGAATTCCAGCGCATTCAGGCTATGTGGCGGAAGTGTGCCACAGAACCCCGGGGCGCGGGTCAGCTCTCACAGCCACATCAGCACTTCTTCAGAAGGAGTGGGGTCCGCATGGACATGAAGCCCTCACAGCCCTTCAGGTCAGGGATCACTGCCCAGTGAATTTGCTGCCACCTTGCGGGGAACATCTTCCTGTTTTCAGAGCTTTCTGGGCTTTAGAATTGGGGGTAGGGGATTGCAGGCCTATACTTTAATCCCAGAAAATCGGGGAGAGGCGAACAGATGGTGTGGAGGAATGGGGGCTTTTCTCACGGACATATTTTAAAGTAGATGTTTTACAAAATCCCAGTGAGTGGAAGGTCCAGAGGGAGGCTGATGAGGAACAATTGCCCCTCACTACAGACCCGCCTCACTACAGACCTGCCTCACTACAGACCCGCCCTACTAAGGCCCGCCCCACTACAGACCTGCCCCACTACAGACCCGCCTCACTAAGACCCGCCCCACTACAGACCCACCTAAGACCCGCCCCACGACGGACCCTCCCCACTACGGACCCGCCTCCCTAAGACCCGCCCCACGACGGACCCTCCCCACTACGGACCCGCCTCACTAAGACCCGCCCCACGACGGACCCTCCCCACTACGGACCCGCCTCACTAAGACCCGCCTCACCACGGACCTGTCTCACTAAGACTCGCCCCACCACAGACCCGCCCCGTCACAGACCCGCCTCACCACAGACCCGCCTCACTAAGACCCGCCTCACCACAGACACGCCTCACTAAGACCCGCCGCACTAAGAGCGGCCCCACCACAGACCGGCCTCACTAAGCTCCGCCTCACTACAGACCCGCCTAAGACCCGCCCCACCACAGACCCGCCTCACCACAGACCCACCTCACTAAGACCCGCCCCACCACAGACCCGTCTCACCACAGACCCACCTCAATAGGACCCGCCCCACCACAGACCCGCCTAAGACCCGCCCCACCACAGACCCGCCTCACTAAGACCCACCACACCACAGACCCGCCTCACTAAGACCCGCCTCACTAAGACACGCCCCACCACAGACCCGCCTCACTAAGACCCGCCCCACCACAGACCCGCCTCACTAAGACCCGCCCCACCACAGACCCGCCTCACTAAGACACGCCCCACCACAGACCCGCCTCACTAAGACCCGCCCCACCACAGACCCGCCTCACTAAGACCTGCCACACCACAGACCCGCCTAAGATCCGCCTCACTACAGACCCGCCCCACCACACATCTGCCTCACCACAGACCCGCCTCACCACAGACCCGCCTCACTAAGATTCGCCTCACCACAGACCCGCCTCACTAAGATCCGCCTCACCACAGACCCGCCTCACTAAGACCCGCCTCACCACAGACCCGCCTCACTAAGATCCGCCTCACCACAGACCCGCCTCACCACAGACCCGCCTCACCAAGATCCGCCTCACCACAGACCCGCCTCACTAAGATTCGCCTCACCACAGACCCGCCTCACCACAGACCCGCCTCACTAAGACCCGCCTCACTAAGACCCGCCTCACCACAGATCCGCCTCACTAAGACCTGCCCCACCACAGACCTGCCTCACTAAGACCCGCCTCACCACAGACCCGCCTCACCAAGACCCGCCTCACCGCGGACCCACCCCACTACAGACCCGCCTCACTAAGACCCGCCTCACTAAGACCTGCCTTACCAAGACCCGCCTCACCACAGACCCGCCTCACCAAGACCCGCCTCACCACAGACCCGCCTAACTAAGATCCGCGTCACCATAGACCCGCCTCACTAAGATCCGCCTCACTAAGACCCGCCCCACCACACACCTGCCTCCCCACAGACCCGCCTCACCACAGACCCGCCTCACTAAGACCCGCCTCACCACAGACCCGCCTCACTAAGATCCGCGTCACCATAGACCCGCCTCACTAAGATCCGCCTCACTACAGACCCGCCTCACTAAGATCCGCCTCACTACAGACCCGCCTCACCACAGACCCGCCTCACCACGGACCCGCCTCACCACAGACCCGCCCCACTAAGATCCGCCTCACCACAGACCCGCCCCACTAAGACCCGCCTCACCACAGACCCGCCCCACTAAGACCTGCCTCACTAAGACCCGTCTTACTAAGGATCTGCCTCACTATGGACCCCCCTCCACTAAGACCTGCCCCACTACAGACCTGCCTCACCACGGACCCGCCCCCCCACGGACCCCCCCCCCCCCCCCCCTACGACCCACCCCACTGAGACCCGCCTCACTAGGGACCTGCCTCACTACGGATCCGCCTCACTAAGACCTGCCCCACTATGGATGGACCCGCCTCACTAAGACCCGCCTCACTATGGATGGACCCGCCTCACTAAGACCCGCCTCACTATGGATGGACCCGTCTCACTACAGACCCGTGGGCCCAAGTGGAACAGGCCGGTCCGGGCCCCACCTGAGGCTGCCAGGGCCGAGGAGATGCGGATGCTGGTTCCAGGTGCCTTGGGAGCTGGCCTCAGGTGGGGGCCCTGGCCCTCTCGCCAGACCCCATGTGACACAGCCTCCAGCCTTCTGTCCCCTGGGGGGGCCCTTCAGCTCTGGTATTCAGTCAGAAATCCTAACACATCTTACTTTCTTTTGTTTATTTATATTCTTTAGTTTTGTGCACACTTTGAGGAGTTGATTTAGAACAGGTTCAAACTGAAAAAAGCCTCAGCTGATGTTATCTCTGGGGGCTGGGGAGGGTGTCAGGGACATTTGGTGGCTGAGAGCGCGTCACTGCTACTAAATGACTCCGTTTAACACCAGCCGTGTCTCCGTGTCTCAGGCACTTCTGTGAAATGTTCTCAGAACCCTATGGTGACCGTGGCACACCCAGCAGGCCCGGCCAGCAGCCGCTGCCCACTGCCAGGGCCCAGCCACCCCGGCTGTTGCCATTCTTTCATAGGGTTTCCTTCATTTTAATACTTGTCATTTTTCTAGAAAACATCTGTTTTTATAAAACAAAGGAGGGGGAATCAAGTATTTTAACCACAAAGTATATATACTGGCTTTAGGCGTCCATCACTTCATTGACAAACTGAATGCAGAGAAAGCTGAAGGCAAGGAGGCTTTTGCGGATGTGGACCTTGAGCTGTGTGTTCAGGAGACGCACAGGCCTCAGGGAAGCTCACGCCAGACGCCAGCCACTGGGACCATGGCCTTGGCCCAAGAGTGGCATTTGTGGGAAAAAGAAAACTTCAAGAAAAACACCGCTCCTACTTCTCTTCCTTCTGGAAGGACGCAGAGGCATCCAGAGTAACTGCTCTGCGTCCACCAGAGTCACGTCTCTCTGGGAGGGCTGGGCCACCTACGCCAGCACCTGCTGCACCCCTATGTGGTCTGGCGAGCAGTGCCGGTCCCCACAGGGCAGCTTCTTCATCAGCCGCCGGAGCTTGCCGGGGAAGCTCTGGTTCATGTAGCGGTAGAGAAGTGGTGTCACGAAGCTGCTGGAGAAAGCTAGGAGTTTAGACAAATCCTTCGCAAAGTGCAGCAGCCCCAGGTAGTGCGCGTCCACGGGCTGCCCTCGAGAGATGAGCACTGTGTGCCCCAGCAGGACCAGATAGTGTGGCGTCCAGAGCCCAAACTGCGTGCACACGGTGGCCACCAGCAGCCTGTGTGCCGAGGGCTCCAGCCGGCCTGTGTCCCGGTCCAGGGGTGTGTCCTCCCTGCGGACGCGGGAGAGTAGCACCAGCGCATAGAGGGCAGCCAGTGCAGGCACCACATAACCGATGAACACCAGCGTGGCGTCGGCGGCTTCTGCGTTCTGCATCTTGGCGCACTCCAGCGCGCGGGTGGACACATGGCTGCAAATGTAGAAGAGCAGCGAGGAAAAGCTGGTCAGCAGCGCACCGCCCCACACAAAGCCGCACACGTGCCGCGTGTTGTACACGCTGGCCATGTAGGTCCGCGGCAGTGCACGCTCTATGTAATGGTCGAGGCTCAGCAGGGCAGTGGAGTACATGGCCACCAGTGAGGACACATTGAAGGGGATCTGCAGTGCCACGTGGACCTCACCGCCTGCGCTCCACAGTGCCCACTGGGAGCTCGGGGGGCCAAGCAGGTGCACAGGGGCCAGGGTGCTGAGCACCAGGCCCGCCACTGCCATGTTGACAAAGTACACATCTGGCATGGTCATGCTGGCCTTGCTGTGTAGGTTGGCCAGCACCAGCAGGGCGTTGTAGCACAGGCCCACTGGCACGCCTACCACCAGGCCCAGCAGCGACAGCAGTGACAGCCCCAGCTGCAGGTCCTGGCAGGCAGGCAGCTCCTCCACCAGCCCTGTGCCGTTGAACCAGCCGCAGCCCCACATGGCAGCTGGCGAGGCTCCGCGACCCTGCAGAAAGAAGGAACAGGTGGTCAGCTCGTGTCCCCTCCCAGGACCCTGGCTCAGAAGTGCTGCAGGTACAGGGGCGCCTTCTCGTGGCGCAGGAATAGCTGGAGACCACAGAGTGAGACTGCCTCAGGTGCATTTCTGTGAAAATGAAGTTGAGCATTGAAAAATGGCCGCATCAGGTCCTGACCGGGGGCTGATGTGGCTGCACTCATTTCAGCAGCTGGGGCTGGGTACCAGAGAGGGAGCCTGGCATGCCCCACATGCTCAGTCAGAGCCCACTGTTTGTGGGCTGCTGCAAGGCCTGGCTGGTCATCCTGACTTGGTTGGACGGGCCCCGCGCTATGATTCCTGAAGTTTACTAGGTGCCTGTGGTGTTCGGATCCTGCCAGTGCCAGGAGGGACAGGCAATGTGGACGGTCAGCCCTGTGCCTCCCTCCCTCCCGGCAGCCCAGGACCCGGCACCTTGGAGTCCTTGCAGAGCCTGGGCTCCAGGGAGGGTGACCTGTGGGTCACAGCCCACAGGAGGCTCTGGGGACATGGGGATATAGCCAGTCTTGACGTCACTGAACGAGAACCTAGCGGCTGGAGCCATCCTAGAGTAAGAGTTCTGCCCCCACCAAAGCACAGGCATTCCTCGGGGACCTGCAGCTATCTCGGGAAGCCTGATGTCCAGCATGTCATTTGGTCCTGGCTGACCACCTGCTCTCAGAGTGGATTAGAAAAGCATCTCAGGCAGACGAGCAGACGGCATCGTTCCTGTGCCCGGAGGCGGGAGCAGTGCAGAGGCTGGCTGTGGGAGCGGGTCCTCACCTGCCACCGGAGTCCTGCCACTGCAAGACCCACACCACACACGGGGCCACAGCAGGGTAGGAAGAGGAGGCTCGGGAGGAGGAGAGTGCAGAGGGGCCAGGGCCCGAGGCCCCTAGTGCCAGTAGCAGCGTGCGCCCCACAGCAGGCAACGTGGCCCTGGGGCTAAGCATGCAGGCAGCTGGCAGATGGGCGGGTGGGTGGATGTGGGAATTCCCATCCAGAGGCTGGCGGGCAGGACGGGAGGTGTAGGTCATTGTGCAATCCTGGTGAATGCCACCCAGCAGCCGCAGTGAGGGTCAGGTGGTGACAGGCATGCAGAGCTAGGCCATCGCCGGGTGTGCCCAGCCACAGTGCTGCCGCAGCACCCCCAGGTCCTGGCCCCCCAGCCCCTGCTTCTCACATGCTCACCTTGTCCAGCCCCTCGCTAATACATCTTGACTAGAACCTCCTGGGCCGGGCAGGCGGCAATCTGGGGGATGTTGGTAGTTGGGGGTGGGCTCTGGGCTCCACTCGCCGGGCCAGCACAAGCTCCAGACAGGATACACCTGCTCCAAGCACAGCAGCGGGGGCCATTGAGGGGGGAGGCGTCCGGGCTTCTGCGGGCTTCTCCCCTCCTGCTGCACCAGGGTCCAGAGGACGGGGTTCTTCGGGATTGTGGTCCCCCACACCCCAGCTCCTGCCTGCGAGGCTGCATGGCTTTGGCTGTCACAGAGTGGCAGCCCATTTTGAGGACGTCACTGCCCAGACTCCACTTGAGTCCCCAGGAAACACCGGCCACTGCGACTGAGTGTCAGTCAACAGCCTGGCCTGGCCTCACGGGGCGCCCAGGGCCCCCAGATCTATCCAGGGTCTGTGGTTAGAACATCCGAGCGGGAGGGCTGTCTCGCTGTGTGCCCTGTGTGCTGCCTCCAGCCACTGACAGGAGGGCACCCCTGGCCAGCCGCCTTTGCCTCACAGAGCTTGCCAAGGGCCGGGACCCCTCAGTGTGCTCCGTCTTGGCACCCCTTCATTCCCTAGAGATGCCGGCTGGTGGCACTGTACAGAGCCCCCCGCGTCCCCTCTCCCACCTGCGCTACACAGAGCCCCCCGCGTCCCCTCTCCTGCCTGCACTGTACAGAGCCTCCCACGTCCCCTCGCCCACCTGCACCCTCTCTGCGCTGCACAGAGCCCCCCATGTCCCCTCTTCTGCCTGCGGGCACCACAGGCTCTCACCTTTACTTTGTGGCCCGAGCCTCTTGGTGCTGTGGGCCCTGGACACTGTCGGTGAGCAGCATGGCGGGACAGAGGTGGCCACCAGAACTCCGGTGAGGACCTGCGCTGCTGCGCTTCTCTGCAAACCCGCAGGCTCTTATCAGCAGCACGCCTGGCCTCCTGCGCGTGCGTGTGAGGGCCCCAGGATGCAAGCACTTGTTTTCCTCTGGTAAGTTCCCCACAGGGCCTCTGCCTCCCTTGGCAGGCGCCGCCGCCCCTCCCTCCTGCTGTTTACAGCCGGGTTCCAGAAATGAGGGGCCGTGCTTGGACGGGACCGCACTGCAAAGCGAGCACAGCTGGCCTCTTGCCCCACCTTTCTGATAGCCTGGCTCCTGGGGATGTGGCCTCTCCCTGCAGGCCCCTGTCTGCATTGCTGCAGGGCGTCCTACCAAGAGCCCAGGGGCAGGTCAGGCAGACACGTGTCCAGGTCCATGCAGCCGCTCCTGGTGTTCAGTGTGCTTTAAATGTTGGTTATGAGCCCTTTTTTCTGTGAAGAAATCAATAGAAGGGTCTACTGTCGAGTGAAGGCCTGGCCGTACTCACTCAGCCCACAGGACACAGGAGCCCTTGGAGGCACAGCAGAGGCCGAGGGCAGGCTTGGGTCGGAAGCAGAGAGGGGAGCACGTGCATCTGGTGTCTCCGTGCACAGAAGGGACACGGGCATGGCCAGAGAAAAGCTGAGCCGGCCACACACACACAGCCTCCTGCAAGGGCTGCTCTGCTGGGCTCTCCTGCAGGTGGAACTGTGCGGGGCCAGCCTGTTGCCCACCGCACCCCTCCTTGCAGGGAGTCAGAGAGAAGCTGCCTGGACTGCTAATGCCTGCCCCGCCGTGAGGCCGAGCCAGAGGGAGGCGGCCAGCGTCTGTGAGGCTAAGAATGGCTTGATTCTTGGGAGGTGGTCACGTGAAGCAGGATCTGCTGGCATTTCCTCCCTGTGCTCACGTGCGTCCCACTCGCCGTGTCTGAGCTGGCCCTCGAGTGCGTGCTGTCACACCAGCCGGGACCTGGGAACGCTGGTCTCCAGGTGGGGTTCGGGTGGAAAGTTCTCCCGTGTGCATTTTTGTTTACTGGTAGCTGACAAATACTGAAGGATTTATAAGCTTCCAAAGCTGCAGGTTGTTCTCTGTGCAGTTCACCAGGTATCAATGATGAGGATGGTTTCTATTTCCAGTGAAGGTTACAAGCCAAATGGTACCTGTTTTCCTTCACTCTCCATCGGTTGGAAGGTGATGCGCTTTGCATGTTTTCCCAACATTCTCCCCGGAGTCCTCCTTTTACCAGGCATTACCTGGAGATCTTGGGAAGGAAGGTGGCTGGGGGCGGGTTGCTCTGTGGGCTCTGGGGGACATTCTAAAGCCAAGGAGTTCAGGTTTCCACCTGTGTCAGGAGCTGGGCTGAGAGGCATGGAAGAAAAGCAGGTCAGCAGAGTGTGAGGAAACCCTCTTCTCGGCCACACCTGGGTGGACAAGCCTCCATGGCCCACCTCCTCTCTGGCGGGGCTCATGGTAGGAACAGGGGTCCCTGGGAGTGCCCTCCAGGAGCTGGTTTGAGAGTATCCTGCCTGCGGGCTGTTAGCTGTGGCTCCCAGAGGAGTGAGCATGAGGTGTATGGTTTTTTTGTTTGTTTGTTTGTTTTTGAGACAGAGTCTTGCTCTGTTGCCCAGGCTGGAGTACAGTGGTGCAATCTCGGCTCACTGCAACTTCCGCCTCCCAGGTTCAATCAATTCTCCTGCCTCAGCCTCCCGAGTAGCTGGGATTATAGGCACCAGCCACCACGCCCAACTAATTTTATATTTTTAGTAGAGACAAGGTTTCTCCATGTTGGCCAGGCTGGTCTCAAACTCCCATCCTCAGGTGATCTGCCCGCCTCGGCCTCCCAAAGTGCTGGGATCACAGATGTGAGCCACCATGCCCAGCAAGGTGTACATTTTGCAGGCTGGGAGCCGCAGGTGGCGCCCACAGGACCACAGCGTGCCAGGACCTGGCGAGTTGTGTGAGCCAGTGTTCCTGCGTCTCCTGGTCACAGAAGACTCATGACGCGTGCCCGACCCTCACAGCCAGCCCAGCTCCCTGTCACTGAGCTGTTCCAGGCACATTAGCCAGGGTCCTTTCCTGCCCAAGGCTCTGGGCGCTGCCGTAGACACCCCTCCCCTGCCATCGCCGCACCTGCGTCCAAGTGAGGGTGATGGCGCGGGCCCCACGTGCCTGCCTGGCTGCAGAGGAGTTCTGTGGGAGCCTGGACTGGCCCAGGTGGGTGGAGCCTTCGACTCTTTGCCTGTCTGTGGTCCCCCGCTTGCCTCTGTGCCCCCTGCTTGCCTCTGTGCCCAGAGACTTCCTGTTCCAGGCTGCCAGGCTGTTTGGGGAAGCGGGGCATCCTGGAACTGGAGAACAATGGCCTGGCCTCTCCCCCCGCCAGGCAGGTCCGCTGTGGCGTCTTTCCCGTCAGCCACGCGCTCTGCTGACTTCCTTCAAGGGAAAGAGGAACGGGGAGCCAGGTGGTGGGAGACTTAGAGGCTTGGGGAGAGCCCAGATGAGCCTTGTCAGAAGTGGGCTCTTTTCCGACACGAAAGCCTGAGTTTGTTGCAGTGGCGATGAAAGATTCCAGAGGCTCCCTCCTCAGAAGGCAGGGGAGACAACAGAGAAGGGCTGCCTGCCCCCCAGCCCCGTGCTGCAGGCCCCTCCTGGGCCAGGCTTGAGGAGCAGAGCTGGCACGTGCCCTCCAGTCACCCATTTTGCTCTGAGCGCTGCCTGCCCAGCGGCAGGGTTGATATTCAGCCTCCGGGGCCCGCCACTGCACCCTCAGCCAGCAGGGACCCTGTGGGCCTCTCCTCCAGGCCAGCCCCACCTTTGCACTGAGAGACCACCGGCTTCTTCCTCAGCTCCTGGCCACCCTCCCAGGCCAGGCCGTCCCTGGCAACTGCTCCTTCCTGGCTCCCCTACCCCCTCCGCCAGGCCCTGCTCCTCCAGCACCTCCAAAGTCACACTGCTGGTTTCACTTCCTACGTCCCACTGTTACCACCAGCATCTCCCCCTGACACCCTCCCCCATGACTCAGTACCTGCCACCCACACGCAGGTCCCTCCCCAGGCCCATGTTGGTACCAGCACAAGCAGCCCCAAGGCCTCCCCCAGGGAGGCACCCAGGACTGGGCCCGTCTCAGGTGAATTTCCCCAGCCGAGCTGGATGCTGCAGGTCAGCCTCACCTCTCAGGAGGGCACGCCTCGATGCAGGCGCTTGCTGAGAGGCTTCTCACCCACTCAGCCTGGAGCAGGCCTCAGGGTCTCTTAGGGACAGTGACAGCATCTCGGGCCAGGAGGGGAGGGGCCGCAGGCAGCATCTTGGCTGGGAAGGTGGAAGGAGCTGGCCCTGCCTGGGCCTCAGCTGTCCAAGATGGCCCAGTTTCAATCGTTTTATTTTCTCTATAAGAGAATTGATTAATGACACAAATGGGATTCATCTACCCCCTCCTTCTCTTTCTATTTTTTTGTTTGGATCCAGGATCTCCCTCAGTCACCCAGGCTGGAGGGCAGTGGTACAGTCATAGCTCACTGCACCCTCTGCCTCCTGGGCTCAAGCGATCCTCCCATCTCAGCCTCCCAAGTACCTGGGACTACAGGCATGTGTCACTACAGCTGGCTAATGTTGTCATTTAACATTTTTTGAGACAGGATCTCACTATGTTGCCCAGACTGGCCTCAAACTCCTGGGTTCAAGTGACCCTCCTGCCTCAGTCTCCCAGTGTGCTGCGATTACAGGTGTGAGCCCCTGTGCCTGACCTGTTTTTGTTTTTTAAATTACTCTCATAAAAAGGGCCAGCCTTGCACCTACCACCCCTCCTTCCCAATCCAGTGGTGGCTGACATGCGGGAGATATCCGACCAGTCTCGTTTGGATGGGGTGAGAGGTCTTTACAGCTTCAAGGCCAGGCCCAGGCCATGGGCTAGCAGTGGACAGGAGAGGAGGGCTTAGAAGGCCCAGTGAAAGTCGGAGAGTGTCAGAGCCCAGGGCTGTCCTCAGAGTGTACAGCCAGCCTGGGAGACATGAGCAAATGTGCTCCCCATGCTGTGCGGGAAACTGCTGCACCCCTCACGAGCTCAGAACCTCAGCCTGCCCGGCTCAGGGTCTCCCAGCACCTGCTTAAGCAGAAGGGGGGCAGAGCTGGATGCCAGGTACACCCCAGAGGGCTGGGGCAGAAGTGACATTTCCACACAGGAATCCTGAGCGGACCGAGGTCAGGACCCAGTGTTGATGGGAGGCTGGCACCCCGTGTTCTGGGGGCAGCAGCTTCTCTGAGTGACGGGAAGGGGCCTGGGCCTCTGCCCACACGCTGCTGGTGGGGCCTGGGAGCTATATGAAGCCTCGGGGAAGTCCGGGTGTGCTGGTGCCTTCTGCGGCGCAGGGGTGGCCTCTGGGCCCCGTGAGCAGCCATCTGTGGGGCCGCGTACTCTCACTGAGGCCTCTGCTGGCCTGCGGGGTGACCTCCGCCAATCTGCCCATCCCCCTCTCTGATGGCACAGCTGCCATCTCCAGCGGGCTAGGGTGAGGCCCAACTAAGCAAGAGGCTGGGAAGGATGGGGTGGAGTTTCTTTTTTTTTTTTTTTGAGACGGAGTCTCACTCTGTCGCCCAGGCTGGAGTGCAGTGGCCGGATCTCAGCTCACTGCAAGCTCCGCCTCCCAGGTTCACGCCATTCTCCGGCCTCAGCCTCCCGAGTAGCTGGGACTACAGGCGCCCGCCACCTTGCCCGGCTAGTTTTTTGTATTTCTTAATAGAGACGGGGTTTCACCGTGTTAGCCAGGATGGTCTCGATCTCCTGACCTCGTGATCCGCCCGTCTCGGCCTCCCAAAGTGCTGGGATTACAGGCTTGAGCCACCGCGCCCGGCCGGGGTGGAGTTTCTCCGAGACCCCCTGAACGTCAAGCCTTCTGGGTTCCTGGTCCCGCCGAGTGCCTGTGGATGTAGCTGTTTCCGGAGTGCCCCTTCTTGGGTCCGGCTGTACCTCTGTGTCATCTCCTGAGCGGTGCTCACTCCTAACGCGTGCTTGTGGGGATAGAAGGTGGGGCCTTTTCTTCCAAGACCCCGTGCTGGGCTCCAACTGCGATTTCCTGGGAAGATGCTTCCTAGGCTGCGGTGTTCCAAGCCCAGGAAGGCTGCTGGGCCTCACTTCCTTGCAGGCTGTCCCGTGTCCATCCACCTGCACGGGGTGCAGGGACGCTGCTTGCAGAGCATCGCTTAGAGCTGGAAGTCCCAGGCTCAGGGCTTGGAGAAGCTGGGGCAGCTTGAGAAAGGAAAACCAAGAAGTGTCAGACTCCTAAGCCACAGGGACCGATGGGACAGGACCCTTAGTTGGCTTGGGCAGCCCGTCCAGGCAGCTGCCCCTGTTGACTTGGAAGTCCATGGACGCGCCCACCGCAGGTGGATGGCTCCCTGCTCTGCTCTGAGCCTGAGCAAATGCCCTGGGGATCTGTTTTGTTCCTGATCTAAACCTGAGTGTGTCCAGCTCCCTGGAGAGCCCCTGACAGACCGCCTGTGACTTTGGGCCACTGTGCCTGAGGAGTCACTGCCCACAGGGTGCACAGGCAGGCTGGGACGGAAAGGCTGCCCAGTGGTGCCGGCCCCTGTGTCCCTGCACAGCCCCCAGCCTGCAGCCCTGTGCTGACGGCAGGTCTCACACTGCAGATGACTCTGCTTGTGGTTCAGAGTGGGGCCCGCCATGAGAGCCCTGCCAAGGCCTGGCCCACCAGAAAGACCTGGCAGGGCCTGTGTGTCCTGAGCTTTGGGGGCTGACAGTGTGGGGCAGCTCTCCTTCACTGTCGGGGTCAGGTGGCTGCTGGCTGCTGGCTACTGCCAGGCCTAGCTGGTAGGAGGGAATCGGGAGGGCCCAGGTGCACAGCTTCAGCTGTCCCTGCCCGGGCTCCTCGCACGGGACCTTGGTGGCTTCTCTGTTATAGAACCCAGTACAGTGGTGCCCAAAATTTGAACGAAAACAGTCCTAAAACTGTTTTCCTACTTTGAGAAAGCACCACTGATTCTAGATGCTGCCTTGACCTCTGGCCTAATTCCTCCTACCTGACACGAGGGAACATTAGACAGGGCTTCGTAGTAAGCCTGCTTGTAGGACAGCCCATCCCCTGCCATCTGCAGGAGCCTGGGTTAGTGGCAGGCAGCAGCAGGAGTTGACATGAAGCACTGTTAAGAAACCTCCTCGCCCTCCGTCTTTCTGGGAAGGAAGTGGTTAAGGGCCTGGGCTCTGGAGCGGGCAGCCAGCATGTGTACTGCAGGCCAAGCTTTTCCAGTCCTGGCTTGCACACAGGTGTCTTTGCAGGCAGGTGACTTTCTTGCTTTGTGCCTCAGTTTCCCCAGGCTTAGGAAAATCCTCATTGAGACAGGAAGGTTAAATAAACCAACCCACGTGAAGCATAGGAAGGTGCCGGCGCTTGCTCCCTGTCACCAGCCCTGGCCTGGGATGATGACGCCTGCGGATCTTTGGTCTCCTCCCCAAATATGAAGGGCAGAGGAAACTGTTTTGTGACCTTTTACTCAGAATCTTTGTGAACAGACACGTGTGCAGGGGAACTGTGGGGCAGGGTGGGGTGACAACACCATGGGCCCCACACTGCCGGCGAACGTGGAGGAGGCAGCCCCCAGGATGCACCCTGTGGGTGGTGCTTTCACAGGGAGCACAGGGTCAGACGGCGGAGGCCGGGGGAGCGCACGGTCAGACGGCGGAGGCCTGGGGAGCGCACAGTCAGACGGCGGAGGCCTGGGGAGCGCACAGTCAGACAGCAGAGGCTTTGCAGAGTTTTATGGTCTTTATGTTCTGGATTCGGGCTTGATACCAACACAGTGAATTCCCGATGTTTCACTAGTACTAAACTGGAGTATAAACACTCGCTTCCCTGGCCTGTGTTCACCGCTTTCAAAGGAACTTGGGATTGGGAAGGAGAATCTGCTCCAGGGGTCCTGGTTCTCTTTGGTTCATAACTCATGAAAATGTCTGGAGCCAGCGTGTGGCTGCGGAGACCATGGCAGCGTGTGGACAGGGGCGACAGGACCCCATCAGGCCAGCTGTCAGGAGCATATTAAGTGAGACGTTGGCATCTTTCTTCCTATGTCTTATTTAAAAAGAGCGCAAAGTGCTATCAAGCAGCCTGTTAATAATGAACGTCTGTGAGCAGTGAGATGAACTTGGCTGAAACCCGGGGCTAACTTTGATAGGGTTTCCCAATAGAAATGGGCTGCCCCAGGCCTGTTCAGAAGCAGCAGGCCTGGAGACAGAGGAGGCTGAGTGTGGGGACGGTGACCACCCCCTCAACCTGAGAGGCACCTGGGTCCCTGTGTGTGTGTGAGAGAGAGAGAGCACAGTAGTGCCTGCACTGCACAGAGCTGGCAGAAACAGAAACCAGCAGAGGAATCCTCTGCTCCAAGGGGGCTGAATCAGTTTCACAAAAGCCATCACATTTGACGTTGCTGTTCCTGTTAGTCGGGAAGTTCTTTTCTCTGTTGCTCAGGGCCCTGTCAGAGCTGGGGCCAGCAAGTCCCACGCCCGGTGAT
Source organism: Theropithecus gelada (assembly GCF_003255815.1). Classification (NCBI taxonomy): domain Eukaryota; kingdom Metazoa; phylum Chordata; class Mammalia; order Primates; family Cercopithecidae; genus Theropithecus; species Theropithecus gelada. Next base: position 50,241,078 of record NC_037670.1, on the reverse strand, counting down.
CCCCGCGAAGTTTCCGGGTGCTCTTTTTCACACTGTCTTTTGTGGATGTTGATCCCTTGCCTAGAACACCCTTTCTCGCTTCCCCTCGTTCTCTCAGCAAACACTGACTCGTCCTTGACATTTTATTTTGGGCATCAGCACCCCTGGGAGCCCACCCCTGACCCCTGTTTCCACACCCCTCCGCCAGTTGTGCTGGGTTAAGCCTGTCTACACATCCATTTCTTTCTCCTGTACTTGGAGCTCTTTGCAGGCCTGGGAAGCTTTTATGTGTGCTGCAGCAGTCTGGCTGACTGTTGGATGAAAACCGTGGAAGGGGATGTATTCAGTGACGTAAAAGGCTTTTCCCCAAGGTGAGTGATCCGATTTCCCCACAGAGTAGAAAGGAGAGCAGGCAGGGTGGGGACTCAGCGTTTCTTATTGTCCCAGGACAGTTGTCGAAGCTTTAGAGCCTTAGATTTGAGTGGAAATAGAATTGCGAGGCCTCAGGCACTGCATCCTCAGAAGGATGGCAGGAAAGGAGTATGAAGGCCATGGCCAGCTCCCGGCTGAACCTGCCATGCACCATGAGACGCTCAACCTTGGGTGAATGTTCTAGAACAATCAAAATGCTTTCAAAATGACTCTGGAATGTGTATTTCCTTTTGTAGTAATGAACCCAGGCTTTAGCAACAATTAACACCCAGCTCTTGGGAGCCAGACTCTTAGGAAAGGCTGCTGTTTTCATAGGGTTTCAATGTGGAGAGCTTACATACACTGATTCCTATCTGTGCCTTCCTGGGCTGTGATAAGAAACGGTTCATTACGTAGATGGGTGGTTTTGATTTTTGTAGCCTTTTGCTTTTTACAATTCCAAACTGCAGAGTAGTGCAAGTAAATCAGGTGACTTGGCTCAGACTATAACCAAAGAGCATGCCTGTCTTTCTCCATGGATAATAGTGAGCATGTTTGTGGCTCCAGGAGGGCTCTGGGGGTTGAGACCAAGCACCTTGCTGGGCCAGTGGACCGGCCGGGCACCTGTGCCAGCAGCTATGGGCTCCAGTTCCCTGGAAGAAGGTGGAACAGCATTCTTTTGTTTACTTGGGCTTTTTGTTCCCTAACTTGGTGTGAGGCTAATTCCCTTTCCAGGTACAGCAAACCAGGGAAAAACAGAAACAAACAAAAAAGACTTCCTCAGAAATTCAAGGACCTGGCCAAGAAGAGAGAGTCTCCACTGCAGACTCTGGGCAGGCTTGGCCCCTGCCCGGGCTCCCCAGTCGAGCCCGGGTTTACTAGGCGTGGCCTTACCTGCAGGGAAGTGCTGTGAGCCACAGATCTTATCACCACCTTGGTTCTTTCCCAGGGAGGAACCAGCAGGTTATTTCTCCTCATCACACTTGCTGTGGTAGCAACAGTGGTCTGCAGGGCTTGCTCTGGTTCCCATTAAAATGGGGAAAGTCCTTGGCCTGTGCAGGAAGGGACCCGGGTATGGCTCTGTGGGGATGCACAGACACCTGCCCCACTCCACCCTGTCCCTCTGCTGCTCAAGGGGGTGTTTTGTTTGCACATGGAGGCTCCTGGGTAGACAGCACGCGTCTAAGAAACTGACTTCTGGTCCTGGGCAGCATCTCATTTTGGGATCTCAAATTAGAGAGAAAAGTTACTGTTCTACTCTCCAGACTGGGTCCCCTCTCCTCTTTGCTACCTACATGGTGTCTTGGGGTTCTGAGCCTTTGAGATCCCTGGACAGATGTGGCCTAATTGGGCAGCCTAATGCTGACCAGTTGGGCAGGCAGGTTAGTGAAAGTCCTGGAGAGCAGAGGAGCCGGCAGGCGGAAGAGAATGACTGGGAAACGCTGTTGAAAGAAAACAGCACCATGGGATCGTCGTGTGCATGACACGGTCAGCCAGGTTCTCTGGGCGAGAACTCCCTTCTGCAAAGGCAAGGCCTTGCTGTGGTTGGGTCTTTAAAGGCCAGGTGGCGGTTGTTTTTTCAGGATTCCAGATGACATCCTAGGGGCTGTGAGAGCTGCAGCTCCCCAAGGAGCCCCTTCTTCTCCCTGCCCCAGTGAGCAGCATGTCCCTCTTCTGACTGTAAGTTACACGAGCCTATTTCCCCATGCAGCGGTCTGTGCAGTATGCCATTTATTCATTGTATGATAGATATAATCAGCCTTTACATCCTAACCTAAGACCCACATGAGGTGCGTGCCCTTTACCCTTCTCTCTTCATCAGCCTACTAGGGGCTTATGAAGGGACTCCAAGTCAACTTTCATATTTACATTCTGTTCTAAGTCTGCATTCTTCTGTCCTCCATTCTCGGGATATGTCCATGCTGGCTAGAGAGGCAGGATGACACATGGATGTCAGCACGGATGTGTGTGGCATCGGGCAGTGAGCATCACTGCTCTGGCCCCGACCTCTTCTCTGTGAAAAGGCATAACAGTATTCAATACATATGAACTATGTTCTTAAGTCACTTGTCTTCAGAGGCCTTCTTCGTTGAGGAAGACACCAGGGATTCTGGTTGGGGAGCCAGGCCGTGCAGTAGTTCTTGAAAGAGCTGCACCTGTCATGGGTACTGTGAGCGTGCACTGGTCTAATTATTAACAGTGCCTCCGTTCACTCTCAATGGTGCCCCAGTTAGGACGATAGAATATCTCATCACCACTATGCGTGAGGAGCCTGGGAACATGGTCAGAACCATTTTACTCATACAAGTTTGCAGAGGCCTTTAAAGAAAGCCTCTTGCCCCTGTTACTGAATGCTGCCCTCTGCTAGATGCTGCAGGTAGCAAAAGATAAAAGATGTGCTGTTCCGTGTGGACAGGAGCTGGCTATTAAAAGTGGAATGGAGGACTCAAGTACATTTTCATAGGCAGGGAAGAGATCAAAGGTGACAGCCACTGCTCTGGATGACAAATATAGAATTATCCTCAGGTCCACCATGTAGCATGTGTGCAGAGATAAGCCACTGTGACCAGTCACATCAAGACACACAGACTGATGCCTAGTTTAGAGAACTGACTTGCCAGGTTTGTAATATTAACTTAATAGTGGGTTTCCTGCTGCTGGTAGTGGTGGTTTGGCAGCTGGAGAGCACTGCCTTCCAGTGAAGCTTTGAAAGAGCCGTCCCATGCCCTGCCAACTGTCCAAGACAATTGACAGCAGATCTGACATCTCCATGTAGACACAGTTCCAAAACTCACTTTAACACGCTAATCATAGAAGGGGCCGAAAGCAGTCACCATAGTGGCCCAGGAGAGCAGGATCAGTGGTGCCCTGTCGGACATGGGCAGGGCCAGTGGCGGCGCTGAGCCGCCTACGCTGGCAGCAGATTCAGCTGCCATCACCAGGTTAATGACCGAACGCCCGCCCCTGGGGCTCAGCTCCGAGGGCGGCCGGAGGACAGCGGTCCCCTCCCCGCAAGGGCAGGGCGCCCCGCAGTGGGCAACTGCCAGAGGACCCGAGTCCCATTAAGCACAGCGCCCGCCATGGGAGCCTCAGCAGCTCGGAGCTGACTCGCTCCCCAGGCGGAGACCAGGGTGTGCCCCATCTACCCCACCCAGGCTCCCGGGCCCCACTCACCGGCTTGCTGGGCTGCGGTCCGCGCAGTCGCCGCAGGGCGGGCAGCTCGGGCTGGAGGAGGCGGCGGGGCTCCCGGCCGGGCTCACGGCGCGCACGCTGCCCGGGGCCTGTGTACACACGTGACCGCCGGCCCCGCCCCCTGCCCTGGCTCCGCCCCAGGCCGCCGAGCGGCAGCGATGCCTGGCCCCGCCCCCAGCCTTGGTGCCGCCCTGGGCTCCGCCCCCAGCCCTGCCCTCGCGGCCAAACAGCCGGGGAACCGCTTGGACCAGTGTGGTCGCGGGGCGGTGGCGGTGGAGGCGGCGCTGGTTGTGTAACCTGAGACCAGCCATTTGACGAGCTCGTGCGCCTGAGATTCCCTGTGGGAGGACGCACACCCAGGGCTCTTGGAGTTTTTGAGAATTCTCTTAGTGCCAGTCCGGTTTCTTTTTACGGGCGCTGATGCCTGTTTTGCCGAGTCAGAATATACCCTAATCTGCAGGGTGCAAGCCCCCCGCCCTCCAAAGGAAACGAGTGACTGCAAGCTAGTCCTTCCAGGTACACCTGCCCCTCTTTCCTCCCCAACGTTTGCTTGCTGTTTCCAAAGTCATCAATTACTTCCTGGTTTTAGGAGTTTCTTTGTAAACGGAACACTCACAGGAAAGCCGTTTAAAGAAACACATTGTTTGTTGCCTGCTTACTTTTGTAGCTATTGTTACAAGTTAAACATGGGAAAAGTTGAAACAAGGACATTTACTCTGCTGTAATTTTTGAGGTGAAACAGTACCCCCTGCGGCACATTCTGGTTCAGGATCTAAGAACGTTTCTGAAAATCGAAGCATGTGGGTTGCACAGTTCCACGTAGACTTGCTGTGACCTGCAGGCCGAGTGGAACAGCAGCAGGAAGAATAGCAGCCACTGGCCCTCCGCTGAATGGTGCTGTGGCCCACTGTGTTCAGGGATGTACCTCAGCCACCTTCCTGGACAGGATGGCTTCCTGAGCATGGGTCAGAGTGGGACGTTGGGGTCAGCTTTCTATTCCAGCGAGAGGGTAGGGAGGGGCTCACCACGGACCATGCCTGCTGGTGTGACACTGACCTGCTGCCCAGCCCGGTACAAGGTCCCTGGCACAGTGGATCCAACCCGGGCCCTATGTGCCCAGAGGTGCCAGGTACTGCTCTTACTTGCCAAAGACAGTCACAAGCAGCTGGGCATATTCTGTGTCAGGTTCTGTTCTAAGCCTCAACCATTGTTTTAAGGTAGATTGGGCTGTATTTCATCAAACGTTAGACACAATTAGTGCTAGCTATGCCATTACTTTATGGATCACTAAAAAGAAGGCCATCCGCCCATTAAATTCCGACATACTGCTGATTTTAAGGCGCAGCCTCACGTGAGAGATGATAAAATGAGAGAGTATGCCTTAGAATCAATGAGCTAGGTCACTATATGCATGTTAATTTTTTTTTTTTTTTTTTTGAGACGGAGTCTTGCTCTGCCACCCAGGCTGGAGTGCAGTGGCCGGAACTCAGCTCACTGCAAGCTCCGCCTCCCGGGTTCATGCCATTCTCCTGCCTCAGCCTCCCGAGTAGCTGGGACTACAGGCACCCGCCACCTCGCCCGGCTAGTTTTTTGTAATTTTTAGTAGAGATGGGGTTTCACCGTGTTAGCCAGGATGGTCTCGATCTCCTGACCTCGTGATCCGCCCGTCTCGGCCTCCCAAAGTGCTGGGATTACAGGGTTAATTTTTTTTTTTTTAAAGACAGAGTTTCTCTCACTTTGCCCAGGCTGGAGTGCAATGGCACGATCTTGACTCACTACAGCCTCCACCGCCTGGGTTCAAGCAATTCTCCTGCTTCGGCCTCCTGAGTAGCTGGGATTACAGGTGCGTGCCACCAGGCCCGGCTAATTTTGTTTTTTGTTTTTTTTTTCAGTGGAGACAGGGTTTCACCATGTTAGTCAGGCTGGTCTCGAACTCCTGACCTCAAGTGATCCGCCCGCCTGGGCCTCCCAAAGTGCTGGGATTACAGGCGTGAGCCACCGTGTATTTTAAATTTAATTGTGAAAACTTAAGCAACTTGCCCCAGGTCACACTGCAGGCTGTGGAGCCAGGATTTGAACCTAGAGGTACTCTGGCCTTTAAGATCAGGGTTTGGGACTTTGGGCCCTCCTAGCAGCCTGCCTAAGAGAAGCTTCGTTATCTCCATGGTATAAATGGCCCAAGACCTCAGAATCACTGGTCAGAGTATGCACGTCGCTGTCTGGTCCCTGTAATGCCAGGCTCTGTGGGTCCTACCCACAGGGGTGCTCTGTGGCTGGGGAGTGCTGGAAGTTAGCTTCCTCTAAGCCACTGAGCTTTCAGGTCACCGCAGGCCACCTTACCTGCAGAGACTTCCCATGCCAAGCAGGCCAGCCCTGCCAGGGAGAATGGCAGAAAGCTCGTGTGTGTCCTGGGGAGATCTGAACCACAATAAGTACTCGTAGCTGGGGGTGTAAACACCCTCCAGAGGCTGCAGCTTTGTACCCAAGGGTCCCGGCCAGCCCCTGTACAAGACTCAGTTGATAGGGGTAGGGGTAAGCACAGATGGGGGTGTGGGGGGTGCGTGGCCCTGACTCAGCTTCGCGGTTGCACCCTAGTCTAGTGTTGATGTTTGAAGTCATGGGGGTGGATGTGGCCTCCCCTGCTTGGCTGCTGAGGGCATTTGAGGGCAGTTGTGTGCTCCTGGCCTGGGGCCGTGCCTCTGTGGCTGTGTGCGCTGTGTGTGTGGTGGCGAGGGGGGGGGAGTTGCCCTAGTTGTGCACCTCACTCTGCAGCCCAGCGCACTGCCGAGGCTCTTGCCATGCAGCCACATGTCTTACGGAGATGTCGGGGCCGCCTTTCCCCTGCTGTGTTCAGGCGGGTCGGCAGGCTTTCCTGGTTATTCTGAGTGGCGGTCGGGAAGGTCAGCTGCACGCCACCCAGGGATCCAGGGCTGCTGGTCAGGAGCTGGAGAGGGGCCCAGCTGGCCTGGGTCTGTTTACTTTTGGGCTTTCTCAGGGTGGGGGCACGGGGAGTGGCAGGAAAGGCTGGCTGGCGTTCCCCTTGGAGATGCACCTGCTCTAGTGATTGTGTTTGCAGAGTGAGTCCGATACTGTGTGCCACGCTGATCAAGGACAAGGAGTATTTTACAATGAACTTCCTAGTTCTTGTGAGTGTGGCTTGTGACTTTCTTTGTTATAAGGCACACCCTGACGTTACAGATGATAAAATGAGAGTGAGCCTTAGCATAAGTGAGATAGTGTGTAACGTCTGACACTGTGGATGTATTAATAAAACTTGGGGTTGTTCAGAGCCCCTGTAAACAGCAGTAACATTAGTAAGGAATTGTGGAGGGCCTGGGCACAGCCCAGGTCCTCTTCCCTGGAACGCAGAGCCCAGGTCCTCTTCCGCGGAGCACAGAGCCTAGGTCCTCTTCTCTGGAGCACGTGGCCACCACCTTGCCATGCAGGGGCCTCCCTCCCTCTCTTGCACTCTCTCCATTCTGTCTTCCCAAATTCCGTCCACACGGCTTCCAGCGTGGACCTTTTCCACGTTCTGCAGAAGCAGCTGTTCCTACAAGGAACATGGGAGGTGTCCAGCATGGGTCTTCAGCGTACGGCGGAGCCTCTGGCCTCGGGTTGACCCCGGGAGGCACCATCAGCTGGAGGTCCGGCGTGCAGCAGCCACTCACTTATGGAGTGCGGCTGCAGCCGGCACGTCTGCCGTTGCTCATCCTCCCAGCCCTGCTGCGAGCTGCGCCTTCTCGTTGTTTATGTGTTCTAGACGCTAGGCTTTTGTATACGTGTGGTTTGTAAATATTTTGTTCCAGTCCATAGCTTATCTCTTACATCCTCTTAATGAGGGTTTTGCAGAGAAAAGGCTTTTTTCTGTTTAATTTTGGTGCTCATTTCTCCATTTTTTTTTTCTTTTTAATTTTAAGGATCTACTTTTGGTGTCATGGTTAAGAATTCCTCATTGACTCCCAGATCCCAAAGATTTTATCCTACATTTTCTTATCAAAGTTTTATAGTTTTACATTTGACATTTAAATAGATGATCCATTTGAGTTCATTTTTTGTGAGGTTTAGGTTGTTGTTTTGTTTGTTTGTTTGTTTTTGAGACAGGGTCTCACTCTTGTCATGCAGACTGGAATGCAGTGGTGCAATCATAGCTCACTTTAGCCTCGAACTCCCAGGCTCAAGTGATCCTCACCCCTCAGCCTCCTGAGTACCTAGGAGGACAGGTGCGTGCCACCATGCTTCTCTAATTTTTGAAGTGTTTTGCAGAGATGGGGGTCTCACTGTGTTGCCCAGACTGGTCTTGAACTCCTGGCCTCGAGCGATCTGCCCACCTCAGCCTCCCAAGCAGCTGGGAATACAGGTGTGTGCCACCACACTCAGCCATTTTTGTTTTGTTTTGTTTTGTTTTATAGACTCTTTTAAGAGCAGTATTAGGTTCACAGCAACACTGAGCAGATGATGGAGTTTGCATACACACCCCCCAATACATGCATGGCCTCCCCCATTACCAACACCCTGTATCCCGAGCAGTGCATTTGCAACAGTGATGACCCTCCGCAGCCACATCACGATCACCCGAAGTCCGCAGCTCACAGGGGGTCCCTCTTGGTGTGGCACACTTTGTGGGTTTTGATAAATGAATATCCACCGTGCATCCACTATTACAGCACCATACACAGCAGCTTCACTGCCCCAAGAGGGCCCTGTGCGCCGCCCATTCATCCCTCCCTCCCGACCACCACGGATCCCTTTCCTGGCTCCATGGTGCACCTGTTCCAGAATGTCATGCGGTGGGATCCCACAGCGCACAGCCTTTTCAGCCGGCGCCTTTCACTTCACAGAATGCTGTTAAACTTGGTCATGTCTTTTCACGGCATGACAGAGCCTTTCTTTTTAGTGCTGTCTGGATGGACTACAGTTACCCACTCCCCTACGGAAGGGCATCTTGGTTGCTTCTAATCTGTGCAGTTATGAATAAAGCTGCTCGAAATAATCTGTGTGCAGGTTTTCTTGTGAACCTAAATTTTCAGTTCATGTGGGTGAATAGCAAGGGACACATTTCCTGAATGCTGTGGCAAGATTTTGCTTACTTTTTAAGCAACCACCAACTGACTTCCAAAGTGGCTGTGCCATTTTGCAGTTGCTTCCACAGCGATGAGTGCGTTCCTGTTGCTCCACATCCTCGTCCGCATTTGGTGATGTCAGTGTCTGGATTTGGGCCATCGTGACAGGTGTATGGTACCTCACTGCTGTTTTCATGGGCACTCCCTCGCATGGAAGGATGTGGGGCGTCTGGCCCCATGCTTATTTGCCATCTGTAAATCTTCTTTGGTTCAAGGTTTATTGTTTTCCTGTGGATGTCCCGTTGTTCCAGCACCATGTGTTGAAAAGATTTCTGTCTCCATGGAATTGCCTTTACAAACTTTGTCAGAAATCTGATTGCTCCGTTACTGGGTTTACATACACTCAAAGGAACATAAATCTTTCTACCATAAAGACGCATGCATGTGAATGTGCACTGCAGCCCTGTTCACAATCGCAAAGACATGACACCAGCCTAGCACTGTTAACAGTCGCAAAGACGTGACAGCAGCCTGGCGCTGTTCACAGTCACAAAGACGTGACACCAGCCAAAATGCCACCAAAGGCAGATTGGATGAAGAAAATGTGGTATATTGCCAGGCACGGTGGCTCATGCCTGTAATCCCAGCACTTTGGGAGGCCGAGGCAGGCAGATCACAAAGTCAGGAGATGGAGACCATCCTGTGAATGGTGAAACCCCATCTCTACTAAAAATACAGAAAAAAAAAAAATTAGCCAGATATGGTGGTGGGCGCCTGTAGTCCCAGCTACTTGGGAGGCTGAGGCAGAAGAATGGCATGAACCCGGGAGGCAGAGCTTGCAGTGAGCAGACATTGCGTTACTGCACTTCAGCCTGGGCGACAGAGCAAGACTCCGTCTCAAAAAAAAAAAAAAAAGAAAAGAAAATGTGGTACATATACACCATGGAATACTATGCAGCCATTAAAAAGAATGAGAGCTTGTCTTCTGGGAACTGGATGGAGCTGGAGACAATTATCCTTAGCAAACTAAGTCAGGAACAGAAAACCAGATACCACATGTCCTCACTATAAGTGGGAGCTGAATGATGAGAACTCATGAGCACAAAGAAGGAACAACAGACACAGGAGTGAACTTGAGGCTGGAGGTGGGAGGAGGGAAAGGAGGGTGGAGGGTGAGAAGAGGGAGAGAAGGCGAAAAGTAACTAATGGGTACCAGGCTCAGTACCTGGGTGATGAAATAATCTATACAATGACCCCCATGACACAAGTTTTTCTGTATAACAAACCTGCACAGGTACCCCTGAACCTAAAATAAAATTTTGAAAAAATCACATTGCTAACATGGGGCACCTGCTGGATTCACTGTTCCCTGTTCCTCTCTGTGTCTCCCACTGCCCGTGCCGCACCACAGCTGTCCCATGACCCAAAATCAGGCACACAGTTCTTTCTGGTCATCCTTTTTCAGCGCTGTTTTAGCTATCCTTGTTAATTTGCTTTTCCATATACATTTTAGAATAATCTTGTCTTTACCTACAGGGAAAAAAAAAAAAAAAAAAAACCCTGAAATTTATGGTAGGAGTTGCATTAAACCTGAACCTCAATTTTGGGAGAATTTATGTCTTGACTATGCTGTCCATTCTGTCCATTAACACAATGTCTGTCTCTATTTATTTGGATTCTTCAAAGTTTCTTTCATCAGTGTCTTGTGGTTTTCAGAGTTTAAGTCCCATACAGGCATTTGTTAGATTTACAGTTAAGCATTTCCTTGTTGGTGAGCAGTTGTAGGTGGTGTTAGCACGGGAAGGCCAGTTTCGGCTCCGACTGTCTGTGGTCCTGCCCGTGCCCACCACCGGCTCCCTGTCTGTGGTCCTGCATGAGCCCACCGACAGCTCCCTGACTCTCTGTGGTCCTGCACGAGCCCACCGCCAGCTCCCTCTCTGTGGTCCTGCATGAGCCCACCGCCGGCTCCCTGTCTGTGGTCCTGCGTGAGCCCACCGCTGGCTCCGTGTCTGTGGTCCTGCGTCAGCCCACTGCCGGCTCCCTGACTCTCTGTGGTCCTGCATGAGCCCACCACCGGCTCCCTGTCTGTGGTCCTGCATGAGCCCACCGCCGGCTCCCTGACTCTCTATGGTCCTGCGTCAGCCCACCGCTGGCTCCCTGACTCTCTGTGGTCCTGCGTCAGCCCACCGCCAGCTCCCTGTCTGTAGTCCTGCACAAGCCCACCGCCAGCTCCCTGACTCTCTGTGGTCCTGCGTGAGCCCACCGCCGGCTCCGTCTGTGGTCCTGTACGAGCCCACTGCCAGCTCCCTGTCAGTGGTCCTGCGTGAGCCCACCGCCGGCTCCCTGACTCTCTGTGGTCCTGCGTCAGCCCACTGCCGGCTCCCTGACTCTCTGTGGTCCTGCACGAGCCCACCACCGGCTCCCTGTCTGTGGTCCTGCACCTTCTGAACTCACAGTCCCAGGATTTATTTTGTAGATTATCTGAGATTTCCTGCATCAACGGTCATGCCGCTTGCAAATAGAGTGTTATCTTTCTTCCTTTCTGGTCCTTTTCTTGCCCTGTTGCCCTGGCCAGCCCGATGTTGGACAGCAGTGGGGACAGTGGGAGGGTGGACACCCTTGCCCTGTTCCTGGCCTTGGAGGAGCGTCTGCAGATGCTCCTTACCTCACTGAGGAGGCACCTCCATTACCGATTTCCTGGGTGTTTACCACGCGTGGGTCTTGAACTTTGTCACATACCCCCTGCATCAGTTGATGTGACCACGTGGTGTTTCTTCTGTAGCCTGTTGATAGGATGCATTCTATTGACTGATTTTTTTTTTTTTTTTTTTTTTTTTTTTTTGGAGACGGAGTTTCACTGTTATTGCCCAGGCTGGAGTGCAGTGGCGCAATCTCGGCTCACTGCAACCTCCGCCTCCCGGGTTCAAACTCCTGCCTCACCCTCCCTAGCAGCTGGGATTACAGGCGTGCGCCACCATGCCCGGCTAATTTTTGTGTTTTTAGTTGAGATGGGGTTTCTCCATGTTAGTCAGGCTAATCTCGAATTCCTGACCTCGGGTGATCCGCCCGCCTCGGCCTCCCAAAGTACTGGGATTACAGGCATGAGTCACCGCACACAGCCCGATGGATTTTTAAATAGTGAGCCAGCTGGCCAGGCATGGTGACTCACGCCTGTAATCCTGGCACTTTGGGAGGCCGAGGTGGGCGGATCACAAGGTCAGGAGATCAAGACTGTCTTGGCTAACACGGTGAAACCCTGTCTCTACTAAAAATACAAAAAATTAGCCGGGCATGGTGGCGGGCGCCTGTAGTCCCAGCTACTCAGGAGGCTGAGGCAGGAGAATGGCGTGAACCCGGGAGGCAGAGCTTGCAGTGAGCGGAGATCGCGCCACTACACTTCAGCCTGGGCAACAGAGCGAGACTCTGTCTCAAAAAAAAATAAAATAAAAATAGTGAGCCAGCCTTCTGCCTCTAGAGTCAACTCTACTTGTCATGCGTGGTGTGTGACTCTTTTTCCATGTTGTTGAGTAGAAAGTTTGCATCCATATTTATGAGGGATATTAGTCCATAGTTTTGTTTTTATCTGGTTTTGGTATCAGGGTTATATTAGCTTCACAGACTGAGCTGGGCCATGTTCCCTCGTATCGAGGTAGTGGTAACTCTTCTTTCAGTGTGTAACAGACTTGCCGAGACTGCGTGGCCTGTGTCAGCACTGCGAGTGCACAGAGGAGAGGTCCTCCAGCTCCCTGGGGCCCCCAGGTTTCCCAGAGAGGGGGTATCCCGGCAGGGTAGTGAGGAGCGTGCAGGATTGGTCAGGCAGACGGTGTGATTGGGCTGGAGGAAGGATGCTTGGGGCAGAGGCGCTGCCCACGTACGTGCAGTACCCTAGCATCGTGCTTTTCTGGCAATACCTCCTGGTGTTTTCGGGACCTGCCGATGGTGTGGTTTTCCTGCCGCTGCCTCTCATGGACGGACTGGAGCAGCCCAAGGGCGCTACTGTCACCTGGGCATGCTTGGCAGTGTGGGTGGGTGGCTGTGGCCTCTGCTCACAGGGGCCTCCCGGGCCTCACACCCCCGCAGTGGATTCCCGTGATGCTACGAGAGTGATTTGGCAGACAGGAGCCTCACCGAGGCCCTCTGTGGCACCTTCTCTGCTCTGGCCAACAGTAGATCCACCTGCGGGGGCTTCATCCCCAGCCCCAGGTTCCATCTCAGAGACCTTATTTTCAGGCGGGCCGAGTGCGAGGGACATGTTCGGGCAGCCCCGTGGGCCGGGAGCAGTTCTCTGGATCTGGGGCCCATTTACCCTGCGTTGTTTGGGGCGTGGCATGTCTGGGAAGTGGGGCCCACTGACCACCGGAGCAGGGTGGTTAATTAAAAGAACGTGTCGGACATAGTTATGTCTTTCTTGAATGACTCAGAATGCTCCACATGGCCTCGATGCCTGGGCCCAGCTTTCGAAGGCTAATTCTTATTACCTGGGGAAGGTTTGGTGACCAGGTTGCTCTCACCCCCTCGGCACGTCCCCACAGCCACCCTGCACTCTCAGCCCCTTCCCTGGGTGGTGCTTGCTGGCCGTCCCTCCGCCTGGACCACCCTGTACTCTCAGCCCCCTCCCCGGGTGGTGCTTGCCGGCCATCCCCCCACCTGGACCATTCTGCCCTTCCTGCAGGTCTCTGGTCTCTGCCTAGGAGCCACCTATGGTGCGGTTCCCTGACTTCCTTCCTCCCCCGACCATTTTGAATCTCAGAAAATAAGCCTACCCTTAATTTTTCTCCTCAATATTATTACAGCCTCAGCGTAGCCTCTCCATAGGCATGCATCTTTGTCTTGTTCTGTCCAGACACGTAGCACGTAGAGCAGCATCCCATATAGGGAAGCAGCTCACCAGCTCTCTGGGGTGCCTTCCTCCCCTCTTGGCCCCTCCTCCTGGCCAGGACCTGCCGAGCTGCTGGGGGAGGGGGCTCTAGAGTCTCAGTCTGGACCACTGGCCACTGATGCTTCAAGCCAAGGCAGAGGGAGGGCTCCCTCCTGGCTACTCCACCCTTGAGACTGTACTAGGTACAAGGGGCCCTCAGTCGAGCCTGGGTGGATGTGTGGACTGGTGCATTCATTTAGGTGGTTGGATGTGCCGGTGCAGTAAACAGCCCTGCACCTGCTGCTCTGTGTTGGCGCCCAGGGTTGTGGACTGTGGGAAAGCAGGCATGGTGGCACCTGCCTGGGAGAGCCCCAGCTGCCCGAAGAGAGTCCCATGTGCCCGGAGAGAGAGCCCCACCTGCCCAGAGAGAGCCCCACCTGCCCGGGAGAGCCGCAGCTGCCCGGAGAGAGTCCCACCTGCCCAGAGAGAGCCCCACCTGCCCGGGGAGGGAGAGCCCCATGTGCCTGGAAAGAGAGCCCCACCTGCCCGGGGAGAGTCCCACCTGCCTGGGGAGAGTCCCACCTACCCAAAGGGAGCACCACCTGTCCGGGGAGAGTCCCACCTGCCCAGAGGGAGCCCCACCTGCCTGGGGAGAGTCCCACCTAACCGGAGGGAGCCCCACCTGCCCAATGCCACAAACCTATGTGTGGCTTTGGGGGTTGGGAGACAGCACAGCCCCACAGGCGGGTCACTGGGCAGAACCTAGGAAAGCGTAGCAGCTGGTACGTGTCCACCTTTGCTGGGTTCAGTCCCCCCCTCTGTGAAGTGCAAAGAGCGTGGTGGCTGGAAGCGTGAGATGGAGTGGAGTGAAGCCCCTGGGGGCCATGGGTCATCAGCCAGCACCGAATCCCTGTCTCTGTGGGGCTGGTGGCCCAGCCTGGGGAACTGCACCCCACTGCCAGGACAGCTTCTCCTGCTCATGCTTTTGCCCGTGTCTCTCAAAGCAGCCCAGAGCCACCGACACAGAACTATGGGGAGAAGAAACCTGGTCCCCGGGCTCAGGTATGGAGATGGGTGGCTGTGCCGGTTGGTGCGCTGGTGAAGACAGCGGATGAGCAGGGTTGGCCTGTTCGTGGAGGCGGGTGGATGCGTGGGTTGGCACATTCGGGAAGACGGGTGGATGCACAGGGTTGGCGCGTACATGGAGGCGGGTGACCGTATGGGCTGGTGCGTTCATGCTGGAGACACACTGGGGAGTCAGCATACAAGGCCGCTGGGGCTCAGAAGGCCCAGAATTGAGTCCCTCTCGTGAAACCGGTGACTGAGCACACGCTTCCTTCTCTGTGAAAGGGGGGTGCGGACACCAGCGGCACAGATGCTAAACCGGAAGCACTGCTGTGTAGGGGCTGCGGGCAGTGGGCAGGCCATCCCTTCCTGGCCTCCTCGTGTCCACCAGCTCCAGGAGGCCTCCAGTCTGCCCTTGCCTGCCCGGCTGACACCATGGAGCAGGCCTCTGCATGGGGACAGGCCCGGAGGTGGTGAAACAGCCAGGAGGAAAACACAGCCAGCCCCAGGCCTGACTCCTGCCTTGTAGATCCTCATTCAGCAGGGGATTGGGGCGCCCACACCCTCTCCCCAGGCGGGGGTGGCCTCTAGAGCAGGCTCCGCAGAGCAGGCTCCGCAGCCAGAGCACAGTGTGTTTCACACCCTGACGCCTTGGGAGGGAGTCTAAGCCCCTCCTCCCCCAGAACCAGCCCAACCTCCGGGCTCACTGTGCTCTGGGTGGCCAGTGTGGCTCCCTGCACCATAAAATTGACCTGCAAGGCAGGTCAGGCACCGTGCTGCATGCTTGTAATCCCAGTCAGTGCTTTGGGAGGCCGAGGCAGGAGAATCACATGAGCCTAGGAGTTTCAGCCTCCTACGCCATGCAACATAGTGAGACCCCGTCTCTCCAAAAATTAAAAATTAGGATGGGCATGGTGGTGCGCCTGTAATCCCCACACTTTTGGAGGCCAAGGCAGGAGGATCACTTGGGCCCAGAATTTCGTAACCAGCCTGGGCAACATAGTGAGACCCCGTCTCTACAAAACATTAAAACATTAGCAGGACACGGTGGTGCACTCCTGTAGTCCCAGCTACTTGGAAGGTCGAAGTGGGAGAATCACTTGAGCCGAGGAGGTTAAGGCTGCAGTGAGCTCTGATGGTGCCACTGCACTCTGACCTGGGTGCTAGAGCAAGACCCTATCTCCGAAAACAAACAAGCAAAAAAATTGATCTGCAGCCGTAGTCCCAGGGCAGGGAACACACAAGCCAGAAGAGATCTAGATGCCCTCCGTGTGGTAAGGAAAAGGCGGTGTGACTCATGCCTGTATTCAGCCAGCCGGTTTTGAGCACCTCCCCTTTGCTGAACACGTGGATGCCATGGGAGAGCTAGGCTTCTGCCTGCAGGGCCTGGACAGGGGAGATGGGGGCAGACTGGGGGAGATGGGGGGACGTGGAGTCAGACTGGGGGAGAGATTAGGGGCAGATTGGGGGAGATGGGGCAGACTAGGGGAGATGAGGGACATAGAGTCAGATTGGGGGAGAGATAGGGGCAGACTGGGGGAGATGGCAAATTGGGGAAGATGGGAGCAGATTGAGGGAGATGGGGGACACAGATTGGGGAGAGATGGGGCAGATTGGGGAGATGGCAGACTGGGGAAGATGGGGGCAGACTGGGGGAGATGAGGGGCATGGAGTCAGATTGGGGGAGCGATAGGGGGAGACTGGGGGAGGTGGGGACAGACTGGGGGGATGGGGACAGACTAGGGGAGATGGGGACAGACTGGGGGAGATGGGTCTATGGGGGCAGATTGGGGGAGATGAGAAGATAATGGAGGCAGATGGGGGAGATAAGTAGGGGGACGATGGGCGCTGGGTGGGGGCGGTCAGAGGCAAGTACGTGCAGCGACACTGCGCGGGGGCGGGGGGTGCGCGCTCCACGCCGTTCGCACAGTTGGACCGAAGGCCCGGGGCGGCCAGAGCAGCCCGGTCTGAGGGGCGGTGGGGCTGCAGCAGGGTCCACCCACGCCCTCCCAGCGCCGAAGCCCCGCCCCCGCTCTCCCACCCCCGCGCCGAGGTCCCGCCCCCGCGGGCGAGCTGGCGTCACCGTCCAGCCGGCTGGATCTGGTTCCAGCCGCGCCGGGCCGGCCGGGCATGCGCAGTGCGGGGGCGCTGCGGCTGCTGGAGGTGCGGACTGCGCGGTGCGCACTGCGGCCGCATCCGTGCCCCGGCGCCGTACGTGCCCGCGGGACCTGACAACCGGGGCAGAGGTCAGTGCTCGGGGCCGCGGCCGGACCGGTGCTGCAGGGAGGGGAGAAAAGGGGAGGGAAAGGGACGGGTCCTGCTCCAGCCCCGCCCCGCCCCGCGGCGACAGGTGGGCGCTCCCGCGGGAGGCCGTGGCGTCCGGGCGCTGCTGCGGGCCCCGCTCCGCTCTACAGACCCCGGGCCGACCGAGCAGCGCTTCTCGGGGCTCCGCTGCGCGCCGTTCCCCGGGCAGGCCCTGGACGGTCCCGCGCCTCCTCCCACTTACTCTCCTGGGGGCGCAGGGCCGGACCGCGGGTGGCGGGGTGGGGGTCCAGGCCCTGCGGGCGCTGCGACCCCTCGAGCGCCCCCGCAACCGGCCGCGCACCCCTGCACTGTGGGGGCGGGCCGGGCCCCCAGCCGCGATGCAGCAGCCCCTGGGGGAGACACGACCTCTGAGGACCCCGGGTGGTCTAGAGTCGCCGGCCGCCTCGTGATCCCTAGGAGGACCTGTGTCGCCCGCAGCGCCGCCTCGCCTCTCCCTGTGCCGGGGGAGAGGACCCCGTCGGGCGCCCGGAAGCCCGGGGCTTCCTTGGCTGGGGCGAGGCGGCCCCCCCATGGCGCGGTGGGTGCTAGTGTGAAGCTGTGTCCACTAAAGCAAAGACTCATAATGAAAACAGTCGGGTTAGCTTTACTCGGGAGCCTTCCTGAGGACTGCGGAGCGGGCCCGCAGCTCCTTCCAGAGGCTCCGCCGCTGCTGCGTCGGGGTCAGCCGGGTTTGGGTGGGTGGGAGAGCGCAGAGGTGTTTGGAGCGAGTCTTTTATCTTCCGAGGAGGCGGTGGCCCGGGCAGGTGGCGGCCCCACGCTGGTCCTGCGCTGTATCCTCGGACCTGCGCTGTATCCTCGGAGCGTCCTCAGCTGCGGCGTCCAGGCATCCGCACAGAGAGCCTGCTGCTGGGCCTCAGAGGGCTACAGAGACGGCAGGAATGGTGACCAGGAATGGTGACCATTGTTTCAGAGTCCTTTGGTTATGAGTAACTCACCGAATTGACAGTGTGATTTTTATGAGTTCGTTGTGTTCACTGAAGAGCTGTGGCAGAGTGAGAAAACCTAACACATACTTAGTTCCCAAATGTGAGTGTTTTCAACTATGTGTAACAACAAAATTGACGTAATGATCCACTTCACGGACGTTTAATTTTGATTCTGTCATTTCCTCATTTTAGAGGCGGTAAAATGTTTTGTTTTTTTCCCGTCGCTCAAACATCTTCGAGGCTCCTGCACGGCTGGTGCTGTGCCTCCGGGCCCAGGTGACCTCGTGGGGGAGAAGGAAGGAGCCTCTGAGATGAGAATGTAGTTTTGCTGTTTTCAGTTTATACTCAAAGCGCTGCAGTTTCCTGACACTACAGAGCACACCGGTCACGCCGGCAGGATGAAGCGCAGAGGCTGCCTGATGAAGTGGGCTGCGCGCTAGAAAATCCACGTGCGGAGTAGCTTGGTTCCTTCCACGGGGAGCGTGCCAGGCCCTCTCGGGCGCCGCAGGAGCCTCGCCTTCTGCACAGGCTTCGGAGCCAGGTGCTGGAGCGGCAGCGACTGAGGGGCGTGGATGTCTTTGCACGTTTCCCATGTGTTTTTCAAACGTTAATAACGTGATTTTCAGTAAAGTGGCAGAATCAGCATTGAAGAATGGGGAGCAAGTGCGAGCCGCTTTCCTGCGAGTGGTTGAGAAGCAGGCTTTGTGTGGTTGGCAGCGGCTGAGTGCCTAGCGGCTGCTCAGCCCTGCCCCTGCTGCCCCTGCGGGAGCCGCCTTCCCGGCTTAGAAACAACACTGCCTCCGACTGCTAGTTAGCGGCGGCCTCCACAGGGAAGCTGAGGCAGGTTCATGTTCTCACAGCTAGGAAGGACGTGGCCCTGGCAGGGAGCTGCAGCACAGCCTCTGGCAACACAGAAGCACTGCCCTGCTGGACCCTTGCCTCCCAGGTCAGCTGTTGCCCGCCCAGCAGCCGGAGCACTTGCTCGCATAGGCTCCTCAGCAGTGCCAGGTGCAGCTGGGCTCCACCCTCAACTGGCCCAATAGTAGCAAAAGAAACGAGAAGTGTCGTGAATTGTTAGACAGCATCCGTATGTTTAAGTTCAAATTAGAGCCGCCCAGCCACACGTGTGGATACAAAGCTGCCATTCAGTGGGGAGCCGGAGCCTAGGGGCCTGTGTCACTCCCCTGGATGTGGATGTGGGTGAAAGTCACCTAGAGGCCTTGCCAACATTCTGGGAGGTGACAAGGGGGCAGGGCCTCTGGGATCTGGGGTCAGGAGTTCCAGGAGGCTCGCTTCTGCTTCTGCCCAGCAGTTCACTGTTCCCTCCACGGCAGCTGAAGCTTCAGCTGCTGCGCGGCCCACCCGACCGGGGCAGAAGGGAGCCGTCCATCCCAGGCAGTGCCCTGGTGGGTGTCCGTCCTGTGGCAGACACTGGCCGTAGAGGCTGAGAAAGGAGAGAACCCCAGCCTGCCTCTGGAGGCCCAAGGGAGGCAGTGAAGGGCCCGAAGCTAGCGATGCAGGAGTTTCCAGAGCGCAGGGGAATACGGAGACCAGCCCTTAGCTCCACTGGGGAGCCACACAACCTCTGCCAGTGCTGAGTGGTTACAGGGCTCTGTTACCAGCCCCATTCCTCCTGGACGGGCGAGGTCGGTCCGCATCGCACCCACCAACCTCTTGTGCTCTGTGACCTCAGAATACACAAAGCTGTGTCCACAGGCCTCAGCGGCTGTGAGCCCCTCGCCTACACTGGGGGGATCCTCAGTTGACACCTGAGCCAGTGTCCTGTGCCCCAGTGGTGCCAGGACAGAGTCCCCGTCCCCGACCTGATTTGTGCACCTCCTCACTCACTGCCAGCACTGTCCCCCCACCAACAGGCTTGCTCAGTACAGCCCCAAACCCAAGTCCCTAGCACCCACACCCCAGTGAGTTTCCTGCGCCCTGTAGGCTCAGCTGCTTCTCATCCTCCGCCCACCTAGGATCCTTGGAACAGGGAGTGGTTCTTATTTAGGTCCCTGAGGTACCAGCTACAGGCTTCACTCTTAGCAGCCACCACCCCAGTGATGAAGCTGATAGCCTAAGCAGACTGGCCCCTGCAGAGCTCTGCGGGGAGGTACCTGACTTCTCCAGCCTCCACCCTGGCCCACAACTACCTCCAGGCCCAGAGCAGGGGATCCCAACCTGGCTGCCCCTGGGGCTGGGTCTCCAGCAGTCAGGACTGAGCTGCTGCTAGCTGCTGACTGGTTCCTTCTGGCTGGGCAGGTGTGGGGGGGGAAGGGGGCGCGTTTGCCCCATGTCCCCATCAGCTGCATCTCCACACCTTCCCTTGTGACACCTCTGACCAGAACAGACCAGGAATGTGGGAGGAGCCCCCACCTCTCCCCCAGCTCCCCGGGGTTGTCTTCTGTCTGCTCCTTTTGTCTTCCACACTGAAGAGTGTGCTCCAGCTGGAGATGGGCGTGCGTGGTGCTGGGAATGGACACCTGTGAAATGGTGGCGTGTGCATCAAGTCTAAATAGCTGTTCGCAGGTTCTTGGGGCTTTTTGTTTCCAGAAACCTGATCTGATCTTTATAGAAAGTGCTCCTCTGTACTCCAGCCTGGGTCTTCCTCCCGTCCAGGCCGGCAGCACTGTCTGACTCAGCGAGGAGAGGCTGAAACTAGAGAGCCCCTGGGAAGGCTCTTGAGGGCCAGGTGGCAGCGGGGAGGGTGGCTCTCGTTCCCTGCCCTCATCCTAGCGTTTAGCAGACTGCCCCACACCGCGGGTTTCCATTTTCACCCTTGGGTTAAGAGAAAAGCAGAAATAAAAAGTTTCTAATGTTGCTTGTGAAATTCAGCACTGGCCATCAAAGGCACCTGGGGCTCCCAGGTCTCTCCTGCCCCTATGGGGCTCCCACGTCTCTCCTGCCCCTATGGGTCCATTTCCTGCTGTTTGTTGCAACCCGCCTACATCGTTAGTGTGTGCAGCTGAACTCAAGCTGTTTAGGAAGCCCACGGGCAGGGCTCTGTGGGGCCCATTCCTGGTCCCACATCTCTGGCAAGGGCTCCCCTTGAGCTGAGGCTTCTGAGCTCCTCCAGGTGGGTGTAGGGAGGCAGGTCCCGCTGTCAGCCAAGCTGCAGGGTTTTTAAGAAGAAAGTGGGGGCTGCGCACCGTGGGCTCACACCTGTAATCCCAGCACTTTGGGAGGCTGGCCGGAAGGATCACTGTAGACCAGGAGTTTGAGAGCAGCCTTGGTCCTATCTCTAAAAAAATTTAAAAACTGGCCAGGCGTGGTGGCGCATGCCTATGGTCCTGGCTACTTGGGAGGCTGAGGTGGGAGAATTGCTTGAGCCCAGGAGGTCAAGGCTGTAGTGAGCTGTGATGATGCCACTGCACTCCAGCCTGGGCCACAGAGCAAGACCATGTGTCAACAAGAAAAAGCCTCTGTGGAAGGGCCTCCAGTCCCCTGGCCTGGGCTGCAGGGGCCGCTGCTCCAGCCCTGCCTTCTACATGTGCCAAGATGTGAGCAGTCACCCCGGAGATCCTCACCCCTTCTCTATAGAATGAGGAGTCAGGCTGCCAGGGATTGGGGTCTGAGCACATTGCTGTCTCTGTGTGTGTGTGTGTGTGTTTCTTGGGAAGAGGGCCCCATGGTCTTCGTCATGTTCTTCAGGGCCCAGTTGGAACGAGTTGGAATTTGGATGGGGAGAAATGTGGAGTAGGGCAGGAACCTCCTTCCTAGGAAGGAGCCTGCGGGGGACCCTGCATGGGGTCCCAGATTCCCAGGGGGCCTCAGGTGTGGTGTTAGAGGGGCGCTGGGGCTGGCAGTCTGTCCATGTCTTCAGCCTGGGTCTCGTGAGTTCAGGGAGTTTGAACCTGGGTGGAGAATGAACCCCTGTGTGTCTTCACTAACCTCCAGCTGACACGAGCTTCCGCAGATCCAGCAGTGGCGGGTGTGGGTGCTCCCCGTGCCATCTGTTGGGGACATCTCACATGTCACGCTCGGCCCATGTTGCAGCTGCAGGAGCCACCAGACCCTATAAATACTCGGATGCCCACATGTGCTCCTATGTATCTCCTGTGCCTGTGCATCAGGCCTCATGCGTTTAAAACGTCCCTCTGAGAAGGGGCCACAGGCAGGCGTCACCCATTGCCACGCCACCACGGCAGGAAGCGTCCCATGCTCCGCAGGGGTGGGGCGGCCGCTCTCCCTGTCCTCCAGGAGCTCACGTGTGCCTGCCTGTGAGCGCCTCGACGACAGAGCCGGCGCCCGCCCCAGTGTCTGCGCTGGGACCACAGAGTGGCCAGCTCACCGCGGAGACGTCACACTTTGTAGCAGCGCCTGGACTTATATGCGCTTCTGATATGATGTGTTTTAATCAGTACAAACGTGGAAGGGGGAGAGCGTGGGACGTTCCACTGGTGTCCTTGGGAGGAAGTAATGGGAGGGAGGACAGTTGGGGGGATTCACCTTTAAAGAATTTGAGAGCTTGTGTATTTTGTGGAATAACGGTAAATTAATCCCCGGTGTGTTTCTGATCATTAAGAAGACCCCATCGATGCTGTTGGTCGTGGGACTGTCATTTCACAGTGCGGATCCGAAGGTGGTCCTGGCTACTCTACGAGGGTTGCCCTGGGAGGAGGTGGTGGAGGGCACGTGGGCGTCCCATGTTCCCTCATGACGGCTGTCGCCTGTAGTTGCCTCAAAAGGCTTAATTAAAAAAACTCTTGTTTCTCAGAAAAAGCAGTTTATTACTGTGAGTTAACACTATGGAATTCTAATAATTGGGGTAATAAATCTGATTAAGGTTTTCTTTAAACTGGAACAGAATCCCTACAGGTGCCCCGTGAGAGGGCTGTGGGATGTGGGATGTGGGTCCGGGCTCCTGACCTTGGAACTCCTGGGTGGGGTCTGAGGCGATGCAGGAGACAGAGGAGCTCGTGGTCCAGGAGGCGCTGGTGGGTGGGGACATGCCTCCCCGAAGGCCTGCATCTGTCGTCGTGGGACGGGGGGCAGGGTGGGGTGACACAGGCCCCATGTGCACGTGTCCAGGGTTCCCGTCCTTCCCTCCTGAGCTGCCATCTCCACTGTGGCTCACCAACAGTGCAGCGAGGCTCCTGGTGGACTGAGGGTTGGTTGCCCTGTCCAGGCGGCCTCGAGTGCACCAGGACACAGCCTGTCCAGTGTGATCCAGGCACCACGCCTGTGGGCCGTCATCACCGTCACCTGGGTGTGCCGAGGGACTTGTGCTTTCCTGGATCGAATCGCATGAGCCAAGTCGGGGGAGCTGCCCCAGGTGCTCCTCGGGCTTCTGCTCCCCAGGACTCACGTTTGCACTCCAAAACCCAGTCTCCCCCCGCAGAAGGGCACGCGGCTTGAGTCCAGGAATTTGCGCATGTAGTTTTGAGCCCTGGACACTGGGCCCCGGAGCGCCTGGCCTTGTGTGCAATTGGGGGCGGGGGCGGAGAAGCTCGTACCTTGCCATCTGCAGCTGCCCACGGCGGTCATTTCACATGCTGGGGTTCTACACGAGATCCCACCAGAGAAGTCCTTGGGAAAGTTTGTAAGTATTGAGTCCGTGGCTTGTTTGCCGAGAAGAAGGTGCAGGAGGGTGTGTAGCTGTCTTGCTGTTCTCCACCCCGCTGTGCGGAGCCCTCCCCACCTCCCCTGCGATCCAGGGATGCTCCCCAAGGGCCTGACACAGCAACACTGGAGCCCTGGCCCCGTCACCCGGCTGGCACTGTAGGACAGCAGCACCTGCCTCACTGACACTGTCCCCTGCACGTCTACTGGACAGGGTCCAGGCCGGGTGACCCCTTGACCCGCACAGCAGGGCACGGCAGGCCGGGCTGGGGGGCGTCCTTCCCTGCAGCTCCGATTTGAGCAGGGAGCTCTTTATCTTCCCTCTGAGAGACAATGGGTCCTTTCTCTGCCAGTCTGTCCTCCGACAAGGCCACCGCTTCCCCAGGGAGCCTGAGCCTGGGGCCAGAGGCAGTGGCCCGACACCCACAGCATGAGGTGCATTGGGCCTGCGTGATCCTCAGACACGAGGCTTCTGAGTGGTCTGGGCTCTCCACAGACCCCACATCCTCAATGAAATGCGCAGAAGTCATCCAAGGTGCGTGGGTGGGTGCTGCTGTGCGCTGACGTGTGCTGCTGTGCACTGGTGTGCGCTGGCGTGACACCGGAGGGGGAGCGTGTTTTGTCTGGGATCCTTATGTGACACCTCAGACACTAGACAGTCCCGCCCGGACAGACGCTGGTCCAGGGTCACTGCAGGGCCCCGGCCGGGAGTATTTCCGTCTGGTCAGGTGACATTCGCATCACATGGGCGTTGCTCACAGAGGGGCCTCCGGAGGAAGGAGAGTGGCGGTCAGCACTCAGCCTTTGGCCTCGCTTCACTGTGGGTGAGGAGCTGCCCACCAAGGACGCTCAGGCCAGGTGTCAGGACACACTCCTGCCTTGGTGTCTCCATGAGGGCCGGGCATTAGGGGCCACACAGGCCGCAGCTTCAGTCCTTCTGACCCTCTGGGTTAGTCCTGGGTCCCCCCAACCCTCTGGGTCAGTCCTGGGTCCTCCCTGCTCTTCTGGGTCAGCCCTTCGTCCCCTCCCTGCCTTCTGGTCAGCCCTGGGTCTCCCCACTCTGCCCTCCTTTCTTAGGTGAAGGCTCTGCTCCCTTAGACTTGAGGGGACACGGGAAGGTCTGGCTGGAACAGAGGATTTTTTCTAAACCCTGAATCCAGAGTAGCGTGGATGCCTGTGGGCACTGGCAGCTGACAGCTTGCATGAGCCCAGCCTCCGCAGGGTCTCCCGATGGCCCAAACCCTGCTTATGAGACAGGGACTTGCACATTCCTCCCTGAGCCTCAGGTTGACAAAGAACTGAGGCCTGTTCCTGACCCCACCTCTCTTTCCTCACCCCCAGCCCCCCCACACACACCTGCTCTCACACCCGGGGGATAGGGAGCCCACACCTGCTGTCACATCCGGGGGGAGGGCAGGGAGCCCACACCTGCTGTCACACCCAGGGGAACAGGGAGCCCACACCTCTGCTCTCACACCTGGGGGACAGGGAGCCCACACCTGCTGTCACACCCGGGGGGAGGGCGGGGAGCCCACACCTGCTGTCACACCCAGGGGAACAGGGACCCCACGCCTCTGCTCTCACACCCGGGGACAGGGAGCCCACACACCTGCTTTCACACCTGGGGGGTACAGGGAGCCCACACACCTGCTGTCACACCCGAGGTACAGGGAGCCCACACCTGCTCTCACACCCAGGGGACAGGGAACCCACACTGGCTCTCACACCCAGGGGACAGGGAGCCCACACCGGCTCTCACACCCAGGGGACAGGGAGCTTACGCCTCTTCCTGACCCCACCTCTCTTTCCTCACCCCCTGGCACTCCCCTCCCCCACAATTTAGCAGGGACCCAGGAGCCACCAAGGCCACTTCCCGTCACATGTCCCTGGTGTGAGGCCGTGGCTGGGGAGGCTCATTCCCAGGCTGGAGAGACTGGGCAGGGGTCACTGTCCTTTCGGGCTGTTCTCAGAGCCCACAGCAATCCTGTCAGGCCCTGCCCAGTAACGCGGCCCCCACACAGGACCTGCTGGACCAAGGCTGCCTGCTCCTCCCAGCCCCGGAGTTCTCACCGCACAGCCTACACCCCTGTGCTCAGTGCACTGAGTCAGCACATCCCTGCAGGGCAGGGAGGACCCGCAGGGAAGAAGGGGCTGTAGACGGAATCGGTGCCGGGATCTGAGATCCGGACTCAGGCTGGGACAAGGTGAGACCAACCCAAACGTTGCCATGGCCGGCGGCCGACATACCCTTCTCGGGGCTCATTTCTGTGTATGTGATGTTCACAGTCGTCACTTAGGAAAATTCAGAACCTTGAAGATTGGTGTCCAGTGCAGGAACCTGGTGCCAGAGTTGTGCCAGGCCGGCTTTATGGAGCGCCGCGTGTTTCTCCCGTGTTTCCTGTTGGCTTAAACTCAGAAACCTGGAAAATGATGATGGTTTTATTTTTGCCGGTTCTTTTGGTTGGGATGCGACTAGCACGTGTTACCCGCCTCGGACATCTGCAGAAAGAGCCAGTGCATTGTGGCATCTCACGCTGGGAGCACGGCTCACGACGGGCCTGTGTCACACAGATGGACAGGCGAGGTGGGCGGAAGGGAGCCTTTGGGGCTCTGCTGCCTCAGTCAAGTCTACAGGAACCTTTTCAAATCAAATGATTGTCATTCTTCTATGTGTCTCTTGCCAGGAGTTATAGGCGTAAAGGAAAAACAGTTTTCATGCGGTTGTATTGTCTCAAACAGTGTCAGCTTCTCTGTAAGAATCTCAGGGCTCTCTCCTCTGGAAGCTGCCGTGGCCACTGATCCACTTTGCTCCTCCCAGCCTGTAGAGTTTGGCTCTGGTTTGTTTTCAGTGTGTTTGCTGAGTACAGGGAACATTTTCATTGCCTGATGGTAAGGATTTCGTGTTTAAC
Organism: Theropithecus gelada; assembly: GCF_003255815.1. Classification (NCBI taxonomy): domain Eukaryota; kingdom Metazoa; phylum Chordata; class Mammalia; order Primates; family Cercopithecidae; genus Theropithecus; species Theropithecus gelada. The sequence goes on along the minus strand of NC_037670.1, from coordinate 50,214,794 downwards.
TGCGCGTGTGCCGCGTTGCTTGAGGTAGTCTGTGAAAGTGTTCACGTTGTAAAATACAGTGTAGGCGCAGTGACAGGCCGTGTCACCATCCCAGTCCTAGGGTTGCAGTTTATCTGTGTGGGTGCATGTCCTGTATGAAGCTTTTCATGCCCATTGAATTGTTCTATGCGTTTTCTTTTGTTTTTATTTTATTTTATTTTATTTTATTTTTTTTTTTTGAGACGGAGTCTCGCTCTGTCGCCCAGGCTGGAGTGCAGTGGCCGGATCTCAGCTCACTGCAAGCTCCGCCTCCCGGATTCACGCCATTCTCCTGCCTCAGCCTCCCGAGTAGCTGGGACTACAGGCGCCCGCCACATCACCCGGCTAGTTTTTTGTATTTTTTTAGTAGAGACGGGGTTTCACCGGGTTCGCCAGGATGGTCTCGATCTCCTGACCTTGTGATCCGCCCGTCTCGGCCTCCCAAAGTGCTGGGATTACAGGCGTGAGCCACCGCGCCCGGCCTATTTTTTTTTTTTTTGAGACGGAGTCTCGCTCTGTCGCCCAGGCTGGAGTGCAGTGGCCGGATCTCAGCTCACTGCAAGCTCCGCCTCCCGGGTTTACGCCATTCTCCTACCTCAGCCTCCCGAGTAGCTGGGACTACAGGTGCCCGCCACCTCGCCCGGCTAGTTTTTTGTATTTTTTAGTAGAGACGGGGTTTCACCGTATTAGCCAGGATGGTCTCGATCTCCTGACCTCGTGATCCGCCCGTCTCGGTGCTGGGATTACAGTCTTGAGCCACCACGCCCGGCCTCTATGCGTTTTCAAATGTAATCCTGAAGACATCTAACCGCAGGGAAGAGAATGTGTAGCTGGAATTTTTATTTTTCTATACTTCATTTGAGTGTCTGTATGTCGTCAAGTCTGAAATGCTGGAGACTGTCCTAGCATTGAGATAGGGTGACTGTACTTTTATACGGTTTTCTGCTTGCACTGGGATGGTCCAGAGATGCCGGCTTTAGACATTACACATCTGTGACAGGCCAGTGCTTCCTTCCACAGGGCCCGTCCCATCTGTGTCCGAAAGCCGTCATGTTAGGAGAGAGACTCTTGTCCTGACAGTGTCGGCTCAAAGCCTCCCAGCACACCTCTTCCTGGAGAGTGGCCCAGCCTGCAGGGTCTGTGGGGTGGACCCTGGGCCTAGAGGGGCTCCAGCGGGCCCAAAGTCTGCCCCTTCCCAGAATCCTGGAGCCGGCAGGAGCCTGGAGTGAGCCCTGGCCACTGCGCCAGGCTTTGCGTCCTAGGCCTGAAACTCAAGTCCGTAGAAGTGACCCTCACAGGCTTTTTGAGACTTGGATTTTTTTTTTTTTTTTGAGACGGAGGCTCGCTCTGTTGTCCAGGCTGGAGTGCAGTGGCGTGATATTGGCTCACTGCAAGCTCCGCCTCCCGGGTTCACGCCATTCTCCTGCCTCAGCCTCCCAAGTAGCTGGGACTACAGGCGCTGCCACCACGCCCGGCTAATTTTTTCTTTTTGTATTTTTGAGTAGAGACGGGGTTTCACCGTGTTAGCGAGGATGGTCTCCATCTCCTGACCTCGTGATCCGCCCGCCTCGGCCTCCCAAAGTGCTGGGATTACAGGCATGAGCCACCACGCCTGGCCGACACTTGGATTGTTTTAAAAAGTTTTTGGTGTGTACTTAGGTAATTTACAAGCCCTTGGGGCAACTTTGGGAGCTCTATGTGATGATAGTGGCAAGTTTGCTAAAAGTGTTTGCCAATGAAACCCCACGTTCTTTGGAGGGGCGGCACGTGGGTGGCAGTTGGAGAAAGTTGTCCGCTGCTCATCCGTGGGTGACAGCCATCCTGCCTTGCTTACCTGTGCTCTCCGGGCCAGAGACTGTGCAGGCCAAGCAGAGGCAGCGCGGGTCCTGGCGGCCCCACCACCCTCCCGCACTGCCCCCACTCCCCCTGGCCCTGCTGCGGACTGTGCCCTCCAGCCTGCCCGAACCTGCTGCCCCCCAGCCCCCTCCAGCTTGCACCCTCCCGGGGCCCGCCTGTGTCATCCCAAGATAGCTGGGGCCACTCACGTCATGGTCACAGCCTTGGGGAATCGCTTGGTCCAGGACAGCGAGCGTGAGCACAGGGCAGCCGACGGCATGGAGTGGAGCCGGGCACCCCAAGGCAGCGAGCGTGAGCACAGGGTGGCCGACGGCACGGAGTGGAGCCAGGCACCGCCGAGGCCCCGTGGCTGTCTGGGCGTGGCTCCCTCACTCCACCTGCCTCTGCGTCTTCTGTTGAGGCCCAGCACAGAAATGGGAGTTTGGGGTTTTTCAGCTGAAATCATTTCCGGGGTTCATCGGTGACTTAGGAGAAGTTAAAGGTGCACTGGCCAGTGTCAGGTACAGCCCAGGGCAGTTGGTGGCGCTCCTGAGCTTCCTGCCTCGTGGCCACAGTGGCTGCCTCAGGAGCACGGGACTTGGGCTGTGACTCCTGTCAGCTCGGGAGTGCCGGTGGCCAGAAGCAAGGGTGGGTGTGAAGGAAGCTGCTTCCACAGTGTCCAGGCTGGTGCCTGACACAAGAAACATCCCCGCGCAGGGCACTCGGGAAACCTTCGAGAAACAGCGGGGCCTGCAGGTCCCCCGCTTGGCCCCTGTATGGGACGGCCTGGGTCCCCCTCGCCATCCATCCCAGGCCAGCGCCTGCGTTGCTGTTGCCCACAGCCTTGGCCCTGTTCTCACCGCTCTGGCCACCAACCTGGGACCCTGCTACAGGGCCTGCCCACCTGCTCAGGGCCTCTCCAGGTGCCCCACACATGTGGGCTGACAGGCCCTTGGCCACTGCGGCGGCCCCTCTGCAACCCTAACAGTGTTATGGACTTTGGCCTGCGTCATCAGCGGCGGCCTGCGTGGCCCACAGGGTGGGGGCAGAGGCTGGGCCTGTGCCAGGAGGGGTTTTGTGTTTCAGGGCCAGGTGTTCTGCTGTGCCTGCCCCGTTGGCAGCTGTGGGCCTAGGAGGTAGACGTGGAGCTGGTTGGAGCCGGTCAGTCACCAGGCTCCCCTGGGGGTGTCCACATCCCTACCATGAAAATACTCGCTTCTCAGAGCCCTGCAGGCCTGGCCTGGTGGGTCTCAGAGCCTCCCACCTGTGTGTATGGGCGGCCCAGGCCTTGCCACCAGGACTGTTCAGCCTCTCTGTGCCGGGCACCTGCCCGGGTGGGTGCCCCTCGCCCCCCAGGCCTTGCCTCTTGCTATGGACCCCCTGCAGGCTCTAGGGGTGCGGCTGTGGGTGTGTCGGCGTGGGAGTGTGTGGGTGGGTGGGTGTGGGGGTGTAGGTATTTGTAAATGGGTGTGTGGGTGTGGGTGTGTTGGGTGGGTGTGTGGGTGTGTTTGGGTATCTGGGTGTTTGTGGGTATCTGTGGGTGTTTGTGGGTGTCGGTGTGTGTCTGGGTATGGGTGTCTATGGGTGGGTGTGTGGGTATCGGTGTGGGTGTTTATGGGTGTCTGGGTGTGGTGTCTGGGTGTGTGGGTGGGTGTGTAGGTGTCTGGGTGTGTGGGTATCAGTGAGTGTGTTGGGTGTGTGGGTGTCTGGGTGAGTGGGTGTGGGTGGGTGTGGAGTCTGGGTGTGGGTGGGTGTGTAGGTGTGGGTGTGTGGGTGTCTGGGTGTGCGTGTTTGTGGGTATCTGGTGTGTGGGTGTCTGTGGGTGTGTTGGGTGTGTGTGGATGTGTTTGGGTATCTGAGTGTGGGTGTCTGCGGGTGTTTGGGTGTCTGTGGGTGTCTGGTCGTGTGTGGATTTGTTGGGTATATGTGGGTGGGTCTGTGCGTGGGTGTGTGTGGGTGTCGGTGTGTGGGTGTTTGGGTGTGGATTTGTTGGGTGTGTGGGTGTCTGCATAGGTGTCTGAGTGTTGTGTGTGGGCATATGTGGGTGTGTAGGTGTGAGTGGGTGTGGTGGGGGGTGTGGATGTGGGTGTGGGGGAGTGTCTGGGTGTCAGTGTCTGGTGTGTTGGGTGTGGGTGGGTGTGGGTATGTCTAGGTGTGTTTGGGTATATGTGGGTGTGAGTGGGTGTGTGGTGTGTGTGCGTGGGTGTCTGGGTGTGGGTGTATGTGAGTGGGTGTCTGTGGGTGTGTTGGGTGTGTTGGGTGTGGGTCGGTTTGGGTGTGTGGGTATCTAGGTGTGTGTGGGTGTATCTGGGTATATGTAAGTGTGGGTGTGTGCATGGGTGGGTGTGTGGGTGTGGGTGTATGTGAGTGGGTGTCTGGGTGTCTGTGGGTGTGTTGAGTGTGGGTCGGTTTGGGTGTGTAGGTGTGTGTGGGTGTATCTGGGTGTATGTAAGTGTGGGTGTATGCGTGGGTGGGTGTGTGGGTGTATGTGGGTGTGGGTGTATGTGGGTGTGTGGGTGTGGTATGTGGGTGGGTGGGTGTAGTGTGGGTGGGTGTATGTCGGTGTGGGTGTGTTTGTGGATGTGTGTGAGTCAGTGTGGGAACATGGGTGAGGGATGGGGGCTGTGTTTGGCTGTCAGGGGTGAGTCTGTGAATGTGTGTCTGTGTTGGGGGGTGGGTTGCATATATAACTGTTGGTGGGGGGGCCTTGCCTCACTTTACTTTGCTCTCCCTGGGGTGGGATGCACAGGTGTGGGCTGTACGTGCCCAGCCTCCCTTCCTGGAAGCCCTGGCTCGTGGTGGGCGGTGCCTGGTTCTGATTCCCACGCCCCAAACCATTTCCCTGGGCTCCTGGCCTTGCCCAGAGTCTACACTGATGTTCTGACTTTTTCCAGGAAAGATGAAGCGTGTGGACAGTGGCTGGGGTCACCTCGTGGTCACCCTGTGGCCCAGCTGCCCCGGCTCTGACGCTTTGTGCCATCCACTTCTTTTGTTAATTAGGGGAAGGTGGGCAAGACGGAGGGCCTGTGCTTTCCTGGCAAGATGTGGCTGGAGACACATTGTCACAGCGGGCCCTCTCCCTCCCTCTGGGGTCCTGGTCGCCCTCCCTGTCCCCAGCCTGCAGCCCAGGCGGAGCCAGGTGGCCAGTGACCTGCCCGAAAGCAGCAGGCCCCAAGCACCAACCTCGGGATTTGGGTCATGTCCCGGGCCAGCGCCTGGCTTGTGTGATAACAGGCACAGGCAGGTCTTCACCCCTCCCTGCGGACCAGCCCAGATCTTCCCACGCCCTGCGGGGTGGGGCAGGGCCTCACAGAGCCTCTAGAGGCAAGAGTCTGTGGGAGGTGGATGGGGGTGGGGAAGGGGCCTCTGGGCCGTTAGCCCTGGCACCTGGCGCCTGCCCGCGGGACTGGCCATCCTCACGTGACCTGGCTGTCTCTTTGTTGTAGCACAGGCTCAACAGGATGGTGTCGACCAGGGCCGGGCCCGGTGCTTGGGGACAGAGCCTTTGGCCACTACCAAGGCGAGGGTGGGCTCGGGAAGCCCCAGGCAGCGCACCTGTCTCTGGCTACCCTCCATTTCCAAAGCCTAATGTGTTCCTTGATTTTCAGGGAGGAGCTGTGCTCAGGCCTGTGCCGGACGCAGAGCTGGAGCTGTCCCCAGAAGAGCAGAGGGTCCTGGAAAGGAAGCTGAAAAAGGAACAGAGAAAAGAGGAGAGGCAGCGTCTGCGGGAGGCAGGCCTTGCAGCCCATCACCCGCCGGCCAGGCGCTCGGGAGCTGAGCTGGCCCTGGACTACCTCTGCGCGTAAGCGGCCCTGCCCCACGTAGTTTTGTCCCAGGCATGTGTCTCCACCCTTGCCCGAGGGGGTCGCAGCCTTCACCCGCACACACTGTGTGGAAGGTTCTAGAGTAGTGGGGCATTAGCATTCATGCCAGACCTGTGCTGCCGCCACTGACTTTTCTGTCTGAATGGCTCAGAGCCTTCAGGAACTTTCAGGGGCGGCAGCAGAGCTGCCACCTGTGCAGGGGTTGCCCGAAACTGTGCTCTTAGAAATGGGTCCGATGGTGAACCTCGTCCCAGCCATGCTCACCTCAGGAAGAATCCAAGCCTGGGTGCTCCTTGGATGCGGGGGTGAGGAGGAGGGAACTCGGGGTGGCCTTCAGCCCTCACTCACAGTGACAGGAGGTGCCATTGCCTCCCGAGAGCGGGGAGACGGGGATCGTGAGGTGCCAGGCTCAGGACGCCATCTCCCTGGCTGCCTGCGACGTTGCTGGGTGGATGATGCAGGATTGCAGAGGTCAGAGGCTTTGGCGTGGGCTCCACAGCCTTGCGGGCCGTGGCCACCTCCCCGGCGCTCAGCAGCACAGGCTGCTGCCCGTTTCTGTCCGCTCCGTCGGTCTCCCTGAGTGCTGACTGCGCCTAGGGTAAGGAATGTCACAGCATCTGTGTGGCTGGCTTTCTCAGAGACAAGAACTGGGTCCGGTCCCTGTGATGGGGTCACCCTGAGGGGCAGGGGGTCCTATGGGGGGTGCTGGCTCTGCCCAGGAGGACAGACTCCAGCCGCACCTCTGTGGGAGCCCCTCAGAGAGACGACGCCCGGTGCGGCTGTGCAGCTGGCAGAATGAACAGCGGGGCCTGCATGGATGTGCACACTGCATGCACACATGTGTGTTGTATATACTGCGTGTGTGCACTTGTGTGTGCATGTGTATACGTGTGTTGTATATACGTGTATGTGCACATGTGTATATGTGTGCGCATGTGTATATGTGTGTGTGCGCATGTATACATATTGTGAATATGTGTGTGCATGTGTACGTGTGTGCATGTGTGTTGTGTATACGTGTGTGCGTGTGTACACATGTGTATATGTATGCAGGCGTGTGCATGTATGTGTTGTGTATATGTGTGTACGTGTGTTGTGTATACGTGTGTGCACATGTGCTTACGTGTGTTGTGTATGTGTGTGCATGCGCTTATACGTGTATTGTGCATACGTGTGCGAGCGTGTGTATACGTGTGTGCATGTATATACGTGTTATGTATACGTGTGTGCATATGTACGTGTGTGCATGTGTGTATATGCGTGTGCACGCATGTGTATACGTGTGTTGTATAACCATGTGTGCATGTGTGTTTATATGTGTGTGTGTGTGGACGTGTGTGTTGTGTGTGCATCCCCAGGACGACCTTCCACCTGCAGGAGAGGGGCTCTTGGCCACCCTGCACCAGGCTCAGCGCTGGGCTCAGGAAATGGGGAAGGGGGGTGAGCCTCCTGCTTCTCAGAGCTTAGGCTGCCTTGGAGGGTTGCAGAAGGAGCTCAGCCATAGCGTTGGGTGAATCCGGCTGGAACCAGTTGAGTCATCATGGGTCTCTGCACCAGTCAGTTCTCTGGAGCCTTAGCTTCCCCCTCCCTGGGGAACGTGGGGCTGAGGCCAGGTGCCTAGGGCTACCCCAAGAGCTCTTTCCTGCTCCGAGAATGTGCGTGGCCCAGGGGACAGTGCTGGCTGTGGTGTGAGGCCGCTGCCTCCTGTACCCACTCCTGCTTCTCGGCAGGCAGGGTCACAGGCCACCTCAGGGTCAGTCGCTGTAGACAGAGGGGGCTTTGGAGGCCGTTGGTACAGCGCCTTGAGCCCAGGTGTGGGTGGGGTGTGGGCTGGACAGAGGAGTGGCTGGACACAGGCCTGGAAGGCGCCACCACAGGAATGGACCGTGGGCTCCCTGTGGGAGGCAGAGGGCGACTGGGGCCTGCAGCTGTGCCACCTGCACCCTTCCTGTTTCCACCAGCAGGTGACTCTGTTCTGGACCTGCCCTGACGCCTGGGGCGAGCGGGGAGCAGAGGTGGGCGGGGTTTGTCCTCCTTCCTCCCCGCGTCTGCCGGCGCCTTCGGCTGCTCTCAGTGTGGGCTCTGTTAGCACGAGGGGGACGTTGGGGACGTGGGCAGGAGGGGGGACCAGCCGCTCCACAGCATGGTTGCCACTCCCTGGTCTTCACCCTGGGGGTGCCCTGGCTCCCCTTCCGTGATCGCACACCCTCCGAGCTCCCCACAGGAACGTCCTGGGTGCCTGGGAGCCCGCCCTGCTCCCATCCTCAGCCTCACCCTCCTCTCACCCTCTGGGACCTTCCCGTGGCCCCCTCGTGCTACTCGCAACCCTGAAGCAGCAAGTCTTGTGCGGAGGCACTGTGTCCTGGATGTGGGAGGAGGGGGGACCCTTACTCCTGAGAAACAAAGCAGCCCCTTCCCGGGCGCGCCACACACCAGGGGGCCAGCCACAGACACGGGCACCCAGGCAGGAGCTTGTCCTCTTTCCTGGGGGTCTCCAAGGGCGCCCGCAAGCCCAGCCGCATCTGCTGCCAGATCAGAGCCCACGTGGATGTGTGGGGCCCACGGTATCCCTGGCAACTCAGGGTTTTCCAAAGAGAGGAAGCCAAGGGATTCCCACAAGGGAATGCCCTTAGCCTGGGGGCTGCTGGGGACCATCGGCCACACCACGGCTGGCCCACCACAGAGCCCCCAGCACAGGGGCAGAGGTGAAAGTAGATGCCCCTGAGTTGTCCTCCCCCTGCAGAGGCCCTGGGCTGGCACTCAGGAAGGACGTGCTGGCCGCCGTGGCCCATGGCCATCTTATGGGCTTTCCACGAGGGGTTCCTCCTGGAAGCAAAGCCATCTGCGGCCGGGTGGGCTCTGTGCGGAGGACACCCCGAATTGTTCTGGTGAGCTCTCGTGGTGGAGAGTTTCCTCTCATCTCTCTGGGGGTGCCCCACCCATTCCAGGATGCCTTGGGGGTCTCCCCTCCAGATCCCCCGAAGGCTCTGTCCCCCCAGACACGTGGACCCAGCACCCGTGGGGTCTTCATGTCCCATCCCTAGAACCCAGGTCGCAGGCTGGGCAGCGTCTGCACACAGTGACCTTGGCCTGTGACCGGTGGCTGTTCTTGGCATCTCAAGGATTCAGTTCCTCTGCAGCCTTCCTGGGGTACTACTGGCTTTGTGTGGAGCTGGGACTGGTGGGAGCTGCACAGCAGGGCTAGGGTGGGGGATTGTGGCCGTTGTGTGCTATTTCCCTGGGCTGTGACTGTCCCCTCATTTCCCCAGCAGGGGCCCTGGACTTCGTCACCCAGCTCGGAGCCATGTTGCTCTGGCCTTGCATGGTTGGAAGCGGGGGAGTGCTGGGGTCAGTCCCTCTGCTTTCCGTGGGCCTCTGGGCTGCGGGGTCCACTGTGGTAGTTACATGGCTGTCAGCAGGAAGCCTGCTCCTTCTTAAAGAGAAAGAAGAGTTTATATGCTTAACACGGAAAGTTGAAGGTTTACTTTCCATATGGCTGAAAGAAGAAAACCAGCATGCCTCAGGGCCTCAGCCACGACTCCACGACTGCTGGGTGTTCACATTGGGGGCGGGTGGCGAGGTGACAACTGCCTCCCAGGTCCCTGCAGGCTTGAGCTCGCTGTTCTCAGGGGCCAACCCCCTGCCTGGGTCTGCTCGAGGCAGGAAGTGGTGCCCCCACAGGAGAGAGAGGAGCTGGGACCCGGGCCGCACGGATCCAGCCGGAACAGGGTCCCCCACTCACCTGCGGAGGGATGAGAGCAAGTCACTCCGGCCGTGGGGCAGCCCAAGCCCACCTTCCTCAGGCCCCCCACGGAGCCCAGCACAGCATGGCATTTTAGCCTCCTTGCAGCCTGTGGCCTCTGGGCCTGGAACCCTGGAATGAAAGGCCAGAGTAGAGGCCAAACAGTGGGGCTTAGGAGATACTTCTTGGGGTCCTTCCCTACCCAGGCCCACTGCCCTGCTGCCGAGGGACAGCCCAGCTCCAGTATCGGAGGAGCAGCCAACCCATGAGACCCGGCCCCTGCCTGTGCCAGCCCCGCTCAGGCCTTTGTGGGGTTTGGGTCGTCAACTCGCCCCGGTCGGCAGTTCCTGCTGCCGTTACGAGCACGTGGACGCTGTGGCTGTGGGCCGGCTTCAAATGCTGTCTCAGCAGAGAACCTCTCTGTTTTCTTTTGGAAGGGGGTTCAGCAAGAAGCCCCCGCTTTTTGTGGGGGTTTTTTTGTTTGTTTTGAGATGGAGTCTCGCTCTGTCACCAGGCTGGAGTGCAATGGTGCAATCTCAGCTCACTGCAACCTCCGCCTCCCAGGTTCAAGCGATTCTCCTGCCTCAGCCTCCCGACTAGCTGGGATTACAGGTGTGTGCCACCCACACCTGGCTAATTTTTTGTATTTTTAGTAGAGACAGGGTTTCACCATATTAACCAAGATGGTCTCAGTCTCCTGACATCATGATCTGCCCGCCTCAGCCTCCCAAAGTGCTCAGCTTACAGGCGTGGGCCACTGCGCCTGGCTGCCCCCGCTTTTTGTTTTTTAAGCCCAATGGGCTAACAGGGACTCTGGTTCTCCACCCAGCTGGTGAGTACCACAGGGGAGGAGGCCCTTCTCTCTGGGCTGCTGTAGACAGATGACCCTGCAGTGGCTGTGGCCCCTGCTGTGCTGGGGACAAGGGACTTCTCTCTGGCTGTTCTCTTTCCTTTTCCAAGATGGGGCTTCCTGTCTTCTGCCCCACCTAGGCAGAGAGAAAGAGGATTGTGTCCTGTGAACTGTGCAGCTGCACAGGGACCGGTCCCCAGGGTGAGTGGCAGAGGCGGCCATCACCCTCGCCCAGCGTTGTGGGACACTGAGCGACACTGAGCCCCTCTCCTGCCCCTCGCTGTGTCTGTTCCCCCAGTGACGAGGCCAAGAGCGGGACGGCTTATCTTCAGTGACCAGGGAGACGGGCTCCGCTTGAAGCCTGCCTGGGCTGGGTGAGAGAGAGGCACCCTTGGTTCAGGGCCATGGGCAGCAGTGCTGTGGCCTCGGGCCTCATGGAAGGGCAGTGTGCAGGGCAGCTGTGATTGACTCACCGTGCGTGGGCTCCGGTAACACCCGTGAAGTGGGGTCACTGCTCCAGGTTCCCAAGGAGGAAACAGGCTGGTAGAAGCAGCAGCTCAAGGTGGGGGAGTTAGAAGGTGGCAGAGCTGAGACGCCAACTCCTGCCCTGCAGCGGGGAAGCAGCCCCCAGCAGGCAGACGCCATGGCCTGGCTGGCCCGGGTGCACCTCATAGGGGCCCATGCTGGCCGGATCAGACATCCGGGGATCAGACCACGTGGGGCTGTCTAAAAGGAAAGGAACTAAAGTTAAACCTCCCTGGAGGCTCCTCTCATCACGCAGGAACATGTCAGTGCACATGGGGCTGGTGTGTCACCTAGCAGGTACACAGCTGATTCTTCACCCACAGGACTCCATACCTGCAGGATTCCCCACCACAGGACTCCCCTCCCGTAGGACTCCACCCACCCACAGGACTCCACCCACCCACAGGACTCCTCTCACCCACAGGACGCCCCACCCACAGGACTCCACCCACCCACAGGACTCCCCACCCACAGAACCCCACTCACCCACATGGCAGTGAGGACAGGCGGGCTGGGCAGTGCTCACAACAGGCTCAGGGCCCTCGCCTGTGCTGAGCCTGCAGTCTTCAGACCTCGGCCTGCACATTGATGGAGGCATCTGGGCTTGGCTGCCCTGTCTGACCCTGGAAACACGTGTCTGGGAGGAGGTCTCTGGACTAAACCCTGCCTGGCCCTGCCCTAGCCACAGCGCCAGCTTCGCTCCGTCTGGCAGCTGCCTGATGTCCACAGGCCCCAGTGCAGGAGCAAGGTGGGGGCGGGGCGGTTGTGGCCCCAGGGAGCCGCCCCTCTGGCAGCCGGGAGCTGCTCATCCCCAGGCCCACTGCCCCCTTGTGAGGGCCTGGACTCAGGAGTGTTCCTCACCGTCTTCCCATTTTCATACGGAAAGTACATTGTCAATTAAGTTGCTCCCTTTCCTCCCAGAGAAACTCGTTTCATCCTCCCTCCCCTGTAAAATCCGTGTGACCCATGGGGCGGGGGAGCCCATGGGGACTTGGGGGGAGTCGTGAGCCGTGGGGTGGCCACGGTAAGAGTGGCGTCCCAGAGCTTCCTGGGCAGGCGGCAGCAGGGCCTAGGGTTGTGGCTCCTCACCTTGGGCAGGGGAGGGGCTCCAAAAACCCCCTTCACCCGGGGCCTTGGTGTTTAGCGCCTGGTGGGGCTCTGTCTCCTGAGATGAGGCGTCCCAGATCTGTCAGGGCAGACAGGCACCCAGGAGTCTTCTGCCCAGCACCCTGAGATGTTTGTCTTCCCTTCCCTAGATGGGCCCAAAAGCACAAGAACTGGAGGTTTCAGAAGACAAGGCAGACGTGGCTCCTGCTCCACATGTATGACAGAGACAAGGTGTGTGCACGGCAGGGCGGGCGTGTCTCCCGGGGGCTGAGGTCCGTGCACGGCGGGGCGGGCGCGTCTCCCGGGGGCTGAGGTCTGTGCACACTGGGGCCCTGACAGCGGAAGCCACAGTCTGAAAGGGCCACCCTCAGGGCCCGCTGCAGGGAAGGTCTCCTGGTGCCCTTGTTCTAAGAGAGCTGCGTTGCCTCCTCCAGGAGCCCCATCGCCGGCCTTCAGGACAGAAACCAACACAGGACGACCTTAGGGAGGCCACCTGCCCTTGTGCATGTGTGCCCGTGATGTGTGTCTACACATGAGTGTGTACGTGTGACGTGTCTATACGTGTGTGTGACGTGCGTCTACACATGCGTGTGTACATGTGACGTGAGTCTACACGTGTGTGATGTGTCTGCACATGGATGTGTACGTGTGGCACGAGTCTGCATGTTTGTGGTGTGTGTCTGCACGTGTGTGTATGTGTGACACGTCTGCACGTGCGTGTGGAAGTGTGTCTGCACATGCATGTGTACGTGTGACGTGAGTCTGCACGTGTGTAATGTGTCTGCACGTGTGTGTATGTGTGACGCGTGTCTGCACATGCGTGTGTGCATGTGACGCATGTCTGCACATGCAAGTGTGGGCAGCTGTCCTTTTCAGGGGCAGGATGTGAGATGGGGTTTCACAGAATGAAACGAGACAGAATTCTGAACTAAACCCAGCTGCTGGGAGGTGGGCTGGAGCTGCCCGTGTCCTTTGAGGTTGGCGGAGCCCACGGTTCTGCCTTGCCAGCTCTCCTGTGCCCATGTTACTAGAGACCAGGCTTTGCGTGCTCTGTGCATGTGAGCTGAGGGCAGGGCGCGGTTTTCTCTTGCCATGCCTGTGTTTGCAGACTCTCAGAGCGGGGCAGGCCCACTGGCCCCACTCACAGCCCTGGGACATTCCAGGCATAGCCTGCGGCCGCTTTCATTATTTTGTTGATGTTGGTTTTTTGTGGGTATTTTTGAGACAGGGTCCCGCCCAGGCTGGAGTGCAGTGACATGATCACAGTTCACTGCAGCCTCAACCTCCTGGGCTCAAGCCATTCTCTCTCCTCAAAGTCAGAGGACATGTGCATCCCGATTGTAAGCCCTACTGCATGCTCCTGTCATCATGACACTGGAGTGGGCACAAAGCTGGAAGTAGAAGTGACTGGAACAGCCTGGGGAGCCTGGAAACCCTCAGGCCCGGGGCAGCTGATTCCAGCACGTGGGCCAAGCCCATTCCACGTGGAGGAAACTTCTCAACAGAGCCCAGGACAACTGGGTTTCCATGTTTGGCTTTGTTTTTTTTAACCGAAGTTTACATGGTTTTATTTATATGTTACTATTACCAAAAGTAAACTTTATACAAAAATCTTTATACAGAAAAATAATCCTTGGTTAGGCAAAGCCATTTATATGTGTGTATACACACACACACACACAAAGTATCTTACACTGTCATAAACATATTTTATAAACACACAAATGTGCATTTTACTTATCCGTTTTTATTCCACATGTATTGTAAGCGTACATATTTACAAATATGCTAATACTTAATGCATGCGGCCCCCAGCTTCACACCATATGCAAAAATTAACTCAAAATGGATGAAAGACTTAAATTTAAGAGCTAAAACCAAAACTGTTACATGAAAACCTAAGAGTCCATTTCATGACCTTGGATGAGGCAACGGTTTCTTAAATGTGGCTCTAGAAGCACAAGTGACAAAGGAAAAGGTCGAGAAAGCATCCTCATCAGGATCTAAGACTGTGTAGCGGGGCATGGTGGCTCACGCCTGTAATGCCAGCACTTTGGGAGTCTGAGCCGGGCAGATCACTTGAGGTCAATAGTTCGAGACCAGCCTGGCCAACATGGCAAAACCCCGTCTCTACTAAAAATACAAAAATTATCTGGGTATGGTAATGCTTGCCTGTGATCCCAGCTACTTGGGAGGCTGAGGCAGGAGAATCGCTTGAACCTGGGAGGTGGAGATCGCACCACTGCACTCCAGCCTGGGCAACAGAGCAAGACCAGCTCAAAAAAAAAAAAAAAAAAGAAAATGCATCTAAAACTTTGCACTGCATACAGAACTAGCCAGAAAGTGAAATGGTTGCTCCAGAATGGGAGACGTTTGCAAGTCCCACATGAATGAGAACTCTGCTAACTCAATAATGAAGAGAGCCCGGTTTTGAGAGCTGCTGCCACAGGGACCTGAGGAAACCCGTCTGCAGAGCAGATTTGCAGGTGGCCGGTGAGCCTGCGCAGAGGAGCCCCCACCACCAGCAGACAAGGGTCAGGCCACCAAGAGATGCCACCTGGCCACTGCCACCCTGAGTGGAAAGAAAAGCACTCCAACTGCCAGAGCGTACGCGGCTTTTTGTTCCGAGTGCACATTTTATCACGGCCTACCCCTGTTTTATTTTTGTCATGTTTTCTCATTTTTCTGAGGATTTTTACAATGTTTTTGAAATGTCCTTCTCCCCGAGCGGCTTCTGTTTTAGCCACAGGTTGATTCAGTGTTCTCTCTGCTTCTAACAGGTGTTTCTTCTTGCAGCATCTGGGGCAGGGTCTGTGGCCAGGCCACCTGCTCCCTCGGGCTGCGGTGGGAGAACGGAAGCCTGAGGCCAGAGTGTCCTTGGCTGCAGTATCTTGTCTCCTGCTGCTCAGTGGCCCCGCCCTGCCCTACCCCTGACCGACTCTGTCTCTTCCCTGTCAGGTTCCCGATGAGCACTTCTCCACCATGCTGGCCTACCTGGAGGGGCTGCAGGGCCGGGCCCGCGAGCTGACAGTCCAGAAGGCAGAAGCTCTGATGCGGGAGCTGGACGAGGAGGACCCCGATCCCCTCCTGCCGGGGAGGGTCCAGCGCATCCGGCAGGTGCTGCAGCTGCTCTCCTAGCGGGTTCAGCGCGGGACGGGGCCACTGCCCAGCGCAGGGCGGCCTCGGACCACACAGGGTGCAGCTCCTCCAGCGGTGGGGGCCGGGATCACCAGCACCAGAGCCTCGCAAGGGCCCCTTCTGTCCTCCAGACCCTTCTTGGCCGGAGACAGTTGTAACAGTGACGACGAGTTCAGTGCCTTCAGCACAGAGCGTGGACGCTCTGGAATCACCCAGACACCTGGCCTTGGAGGGGCCCTGGAGCCCTGGGAATCTGCTTGGGAGGGAAATGTCTATTTTTCTACCAGGAATATTTTAGAGATTGGGCCACGCTGGCTCCTCCTGCCAGCTGCAAACCTGCACCTTCCGCCTGATTCCCCATCCCCCTGCGTGGGCTGCGTTCCTGGTCCCCTGCCCGCGTCCATCCAGGGGCCTGGCTGTTGCCTGTTTTCCTTTGACCCCACACAGCCTCAGTGCTCGTCATGGGGAGTCCCTGGTGGGGGCTTGTGGAGTCAGATCATGTACCTGTGCAGAAACCGTCTCTGTGGCCGCATTTGAAATAAAACACGACCCACCAGGGGCCGTGGGTCCTGCTCTGCCCAGTGCATCCCCTGCCTGTGGACTGCAGAATGCGCGTCCCCCATGCCAGCGCGTCCCCCATGCCAGCGCGTCCTCCATGCTGGCGTGCCCCGGGCTGAGACCCCGCCTTTAGTGGTGGCCGTCCCAGGATGCCATTCGTAGCTCTCTCTGTGTGGCGTTCCTGGCAGTGGGTGCTGGCTGACCACTCGCGTTCAGGCTGGCCGTTTCCCAGCGCTGTCAGTGACTGACCCTGCCAGGAAACACACTTGGGCCACACAGAATTGAGCCACACACTTCCTGTTCCTAGCAGCCTGTGGTCCCCAAGTGATGTGAGGTGCAGCGGGGCATTGAGAGGGCCATGGTGACCACAGAACTCTGGGCAGCTGCCGTGGAGGGCCGGGTGGCCATGGCGAGGAGGTCCATGCACCCCTGCGAGGCCAAGTCTGTTTCTGGCCATGGTGAGGAGGTCTCATGCACCCCTGCAAGGCCAAGTCTGTTCCAGGATGGGCCCCGGGGAGGGCTGAGTCCAGCGGCTCCGGCCTGGACGTCCACAGAGCAGACGCCCAGGTGCTGCTGCCCCAGAGCTCCCTGCTGCCTGGCTCAGGTTGGGGGTTTGTGCTGCCATCTCAGTGCTCCCCCAACTGATGGTGGAGCAGAAAAGTAGCTGCAACCACCACCTGGCAGCCTTGGGACGCTGGCTCAGGCCCTGAGTGCCCCCTTGAGTGCCCTGCCCCCCAACAGAGCTGCTGAGGCTGAGGTCAGGCTGCCTGGCTTGGTTGCCCCTGACCCACAGAGCTGCATGCAAGCCGGGAGGTGGGAGCACGGCCTCACCACCGTGAGAGCCGTGAGGCACAGGCTCCAGGCTGTCATCCTGGGGAGGGCTTTAGGCTTCTCGGGGCCTGTACCTCAGAGCGGTGACTGACCTCACTGTGACCCACAGACGTCTACTGTGACTTCCATCTTAGCTCCCTTAAGACACCCAGGGCTGGGCTAAAATGTGGTCCAAGCTGAGGAGCTGGGTCCATACATCGGGGGGGTCTGGGCAGGTCTGGCTGACTACTCAGGCCATCTCTATGTGGGCATCAAGACTCGGGGCTGGAGGAGACCCTAAGGACCGAGTCCCCAGGTCTCTGTACCCACCGAGCTGTGGGAAGGCGATGAGGCTGTTTGCTCTTCTGTGACCAGCAGCCAGTCCCGTCTCACCCACCGTTGGGGCCAAAATTCTGACCACCCACAACACAGGCCTTGCTGTGTGCACCGCATGGGCCCAGGATGGGCCTTGCCAGCAGCAGGCGAGGAGTTCAGCCCCTCCTGGTGCCGGTCAGGTGAACTCAAAAACAGGAAGGCACGTTGCACAGCACGAACCTTCAGATCGGCGAGGCGGTACCTGCGATCCGGGTCCTGGCAGCACAGCTCTGCAGAGAAGCTGCTCGGAAGGGTCCGTGGCCAGCCCAGCAGTCAGGGTGCTCAGCGGCCCCTATGCTGGGAGGCACCTTAAATACCAACAGACAGTAGAGGCAGACCCGCAGAGTGCAAAGAAGGGCTGATAGATCCAGAACCATGGCTCTGAGCTTCCCAGCAGCCAAATCAGAAAGGGAAATGTGGTGGGTACTGCTGAGTCCTCACTGACAGTTAAAGGGAAGAGTTCTTGAAGACCTGGGCCTCCCTTCGTCAGCACAGATGCTCCTCTGACACTGGCTGGGGAGTGCTGTCTTGTCAAGGGTCCCCACCTCTGTGGGTCATACGGTGCCAAGCTCCTCAGGGCTCCCTGGCAAAAGGTGCCAAAGGGTGGTGCGGAGATGTCACCTGGGACGCAGCTCAGAGAACCATGCAATGCCCTGGGGTCTCCCTACCCCATGCAGGTCAGTGAGGGCACCCACCCATGCAACCCCAAGGCCAACCACACGGGGCCACCTGTGCTGGGGCTGTGTGTGCCGGAGAACGGGCTGTGAGTCCCTGTCTCGGCTGGCGCTTGTGCGGGACTCCTGAGCCAGGAAGCCTCCGGCTAAGGAAGCCCCACCTTAGCCTGGAGACGACCCTCACATCCGTCCCTTACATGTGTCCCTGGGCAAGTGCTCCTCACGGTGCAGAGGGCAGCTGCTGACCCGAAGCAAGCCAGGTGGTGGATTGAGATTTGTGCCAAGTGAGGGGCCAGACTTCAGTGCGGGTATGCGTGCTGTTCCTTCGCATATGTCCAAGGCCGTAGGTGATGGGCTGTGACAAAGCATCTGGGCGGAGCTCAGGGAGGAATGTCCCTGCAGTGAGTACGTGGGCGTGTGCAGGTGTCAGAACCACCAAACCACACACTGATAACTCATGCCGGCTGCGGCGGCTCACGCCTGTAATCTCAGCACTTTGGGAGGTGGACGCGGGAGGATGGCTTGAGCTCAGGAGTTTGAGACCAGCCTGGGCAACATGGCTAAACCGCCCTCCTACAAAAAATTTAAAATCCGGGGGTGGTGGCATGTGTCTGTAGTCACAGCTACTAGGGAGGCTGAGGTGGGAGGATGGCTTGAGCCCGGGAGGTTGAGGCTGCAGTGAGCATTGATTACGCCACAGAGCAAGACCCGACATCTAAAATAAATTTTTTTTTAGGGCTGGGTGTGGTGGCTCACGCCTGTAATCCCAACACTTTGGGAGGCCACAGTGGGCGGATCACGAGGTCAGGAGTTCGAGATCAGCCTGGCCAACATGGTGAAACCCCATCCCTACTGAAAATACAAAAATTAGCCAGGCATGGTGGTGGGCGCCTGTAATCCCAGCTACTCGGGAGGCTGAGGCAGGAGAATCGCTTGAACCTGGGAGGTGGAGCTTGCAGTGAGCAGAGATTGCACCACTGCACTCCAGCCTGGGCGATAGAGTGAGGCTCCATCTCAAAAATAAAAAATTTTTTAATCAAAAGGAACACTGGAAGTCAGAATCACATTTCCCGTGGGGGTGAGCACATCTATGTAGACGGGCTTTCTGGGGCAAAGGGGCCTCCCTGACATTGGGGGTGTGAACACTTGTCAGAGCAGCACTGAGACCTGAGGAAACCATCCCCTGTCCCAGCCCACCCAGCCTCTGAGGAAGCAGCCTCTGAGCAGTTTGTTACAGGATTGACGTCTGACAAACAGCTCACACCGGGTGCTGCCTGCTCACCTCCACCAAGAATGACAGGTTCGGCCACTGAATCACCCTCAGAGCACTTTCCTCCCTCCAATCCCCCAAGACAGTGGCATCGTTTTAGAGTCAGGGTCCCACTCTGTCGTATAGGCTGGAATGCAGTGGCATGAGCTCTGCTCGCTGCCACCTCCACCTCCCAGGCTCAAGCGATTCCCCTCCCTCAGCTTCCCGAGTAGCTGGGGCCACAGTTGCTACCACTGCACCCGGCTACTTTTTGTATTTCTTGTAGAAGTGGGGGCTCACTGTGTTGCCCAGGCTGGTCTCAAACTCCTGGGCTCAAGCGATCCTCCCGCCTCGGCCTCCCACCGTGCTGGGATTCCTTCCAGCGTGAGCCACCGTGCCTGGCATTTATTTCTGGATGACTGGGTGCCCAGTGTTCACATCCCAGAGCCTCAAGCTGACCTTCCAGCCCGGGCTGGCGCTGTCCGCTCCCCACTCCTCCCTGGAGCCCCGGCCACCTCCAGCTGGGCTCTCTCCCTGCCTGTCCCTGCACAGATCAGGTGGCGCCACCTGCCGTCCGTCCAGCTCCTCAGCTCCTGCTCCGGTCACAGTCACGCGCTGGTCGGGTGCCGTGCGCCACGCGCCCTCCAGTGGCTCCCAGGGATCAGTCTTTCCACCGCGCACTCCAGCTGCCGTCCCCCTGCCCTGCCTGGGTCAGGCCAACCCGGCCTGCCCACCGGGACCTCAGAACTGCCGGTACCCCTGCTGGCTGCACGGGTTTCACAGATGATAAATCTGAGCGCAGCCTCAAACCCTGAATAACCATCAAAGTTAAGATCCTTCAGACTCTTCCAAGCCTCACCCCATCATCCGTGGCCCAGCAGTCCAGAGCCACGGGCCACCTACCCGCTTGTTAGGCAGCGGCAGCTACACGATGTACTCTGACCTCAGACACCCCAGGACTTTGCTTAGATTTCACAAGGGACTGGGTGCAGGCAGGAGGAGGTGGAATTTGGCCAGTGATGGGCCTGCCTCAGGGCATTCGTGAGACCTGCCTGGAGAGAGCTGGGCGCTGGGCTGAGCTGTCCAAGTCCCGCTGCCCTCTGAAGCCCGGTGAGCCCACCCAGCCCTGCCATCATCCTGCCTCCTTCCCCCTCACCATCCAAGGGGGGAAGAAGAACCCCGCCCTGAGGGAGCCCCAGCCATCACGGGGAGAGCCCAGGTCCCAGAGTGAGGCGAGCTTCCAGCCTCTGTGTTCCTGGCCAGAGGTTTCCTGATGGGGGCTGCCCACTCCGAGGGAGGAGCTTCAGGACCCCCACCACACTGGACGCCGCCCCCAGCCCCTGCATGTGTGTGCCCTGCGGGTGTGGGTGAGCGGTGGCGTGGCAGCTCCCTTGGGTCACTTGGGTTCTGTTTAACGGCGTCTCCATGGGTAAAGCTTGGCCTCCTCCTAAGCCCGGCCCCCCCGGCCCTCAGATGGCCTCCTCCTCCGAGCTTGCTGTGGGAGGTTTGCAGATGACTCGGGGACTGTGGTTTTGTTTTACCTTGACTTAGGAGGGTAATGGGAGGCCCGTGCGGCCGGGCTGAGGGCCAGCCTCAGACCCAGAAGCAGATCTGGGGCCGAGAGCCGCCTGCCCACCCCAGGAGGGTCCTCCCCTGGAGACCGAGAGGTGGGGGGTGCAGGAGCCGGGGTCGGCGTCCCCCCTGCT
Organism: Theropithecus gelada; assembly: GCF_003255815.1. Lineage (NCBI taxonomy): Eukaryota > Metazoa > Chordata > Mammalia > Primates > Cercopithecidae > Theropithecus > Theropithecus gelada. The sequence goes on along the minus strand of NC_037670.1, from coordinate 50,194,382 downwards.
GCTGAGGACAGACGTCCGGGGAGCAGCTCAGCCCCATCGTGAGCCATGGGGTTCAGGGTGTCTGCCTCTCCCGTGATATCTGGGCACCGTGATGTCCGCAGAGGCATCTCCCGAAATCCACGCGCAAGGAAGCTGGGCTCACGGGCTGCCCCCGCCTGAGTTCTCCAGGACCCTTGAAAAGGACCCGTCTGCAGGTGCGTGGATAAAGCAGCACCAACTCCCTCCCCACTCACCCGAGGTCCCCAGAGCCCTCACACCCACAGACCCAGGAAGGAGAAGGGCTGGGGCGGGACTCGGAGCAGCTGTCCCGAGTCTGTCGTCTCCCGAGACGAGAGTGGAGCTTCAGCCTGGGAAGATGAGGAGACTCTGGAGGTGACGGTGGTGGCTGCGCAGTGCAGCGAATGTGGCTGTGCCCCTGAACTGTGCACTTAAACATGGCTGATGGTGAATTTTCTGTACGTGTGTTTTATCACAATTTTTAAAAATGCCAACAAAAAAACACTTGGAAATGAAGCGTAGACATCCATGCCAAGGCCCGGCGTTTCCCAGCAAGCCTCCAGGATGTGCCTGCGCACCCCGCCAGCAGCCTGAGTGCAGCTATGAGAAACGGGGGCACCCAGGTCTGCCCGGTCGAGAAGGTGGCACCTCTGGGTTCGGGTCTCACGTGGCCCCTCCCTTCCCTCCCCCCTGCCCCACACCCCTGCCCATGCCCCTGGGCACGAGTTGAAGGAGATTTGACATCTGCTCACACTGTTTTCACTAAGCTAGGCTTGTTTACAATCGAGAATGAGGCGTTTGGACCGCCTAGCTTGGGGGGCCCTGGCTGCACCCCGTGGAGGAGCCCTGTGATGTCGCTGAGTTGTTTCTTCCCGGGTGAGATGGGGTGAGAGGTCGCGTGAGTCGGGCAGGCGGGGTCAGGGATGGAGTCAGGGTTGGGGTTACATTTGTCTTAGTGCTTTGAGGGGAAGCTCAGCCGTCACTCATCCCCCTGCACTTGGCATCACTCACGTCGGCTGGGCCTCCATGAAGCGGGTCGGGAAAGGGTCAACGTTTCCTCCCCACGTGGGCCGGGGACTCCCCTGGGCCCGCGGAGATGAATACCCCAGGCCAATGTAAGGCAGGGGCATGAGGGTCCCCTGTGGGACCAGGAGGGCGGGGCCTGAGTCCTCCACCCCACCCAGGAGGCCGACTAAGTCAGGGGCAGGAGGGTCCCCTGCGGGACCGGGAGTGCCGGCCCTAAGTCCTCCACCCCACCCAGGAGGCCCTGACGACAGCTGGGAGGGACTCTCCACAGCCCCTGCCCTGGAATGTTCCGCACCCTCCAGAGCTCCAGAGGGGCTCACCAGTCACACTGGACGCGGTGTCGCGTGGCCCCACCTGGCGCCGGGACCCCGTTCTCTCTGCCCTTCAAGTTTTCAGTGTCATATTTCAAATGTCTGAGAGGAGAATAGTGAAGCCAGCACTTGGTCCCTGCTCTTCTCCAGAAATACGTGAGCGGACGCAGCCAAGCCCCCCTCCCTCCGCCCCTTCTGGTCCTTGCAGTGGGTCCAGCAGGTCCAGCAGCCTCCACAGCAGCAGCCCCGCCTGTGACTTAGGGACCCTGCAGCCCCACCCGGGAGTGTGAGGCCTGCCGTGCGCCCACCCGTGTGTCCCGGCTGCCGGGTCCTGGCCTTGGGGCGCCGCTCCACGGGGTGCAGGTGGGAACGCGCCACGGCTTATCCTCTTTTCTTGTGAGGGGCCACCTGCTGCTCACATGCATGCTCTGCGCTGGGACGGGGGCCAGGGCCATCTCAGACACCAGGTGTCCCATCACACGCCGGCCACGCCACCACCAGCACACACGCCACGGGTCCCGCAGTCACCATCACCCACTTCACAGAGCGGAAAACAGCCCGGAGTGGAATAGGTCTGCTCAGGTCCCCAGAAAATGGGGCAGACTTGGGAGCCTCCGGCTCCAGTTCCTGTCTCCAAAGGAGAACGTGGGCCTCGCCTCCCTGCACCTGTCATGCACATGGAGGACCAAGGGCAGCCCCAGTGGCTTGGCTCACAGTCTGGCACTGCAGGCCGACTGCCTCCAGGTATAGCCACAGGAACTGTTCCAGGAGCAGGAACGGAGCAGGGTCTGCAGGAGTCCCAGGGCCTGGTGGGTGCAGGGCTCACACGCTGAGGACACCTGTCTGCGCCTGTCTCTGGCTGGATGCAGCCACCTGCCGTCTCTCGGCAGCCCCAGCTGGGTGGGCCCTCGGGGGAGCTCGGTGGGTGGGAGTGCAGCTTCAGGGGTGGAAGAGTGGGCAGGGCCCTGGAGGCGCTCCTGGGGGCTGGCAGGGACTGAGCTGCAGATGGCACCAGAGGGGTGGGGGTCCCACAGGGTCGGGCAGGGGCAGACCTGGGTGTAACCGGAAGCAGCTGCTGACCCTGTAGGGGTGGGAGTTCTCAGGGCTCTCCCAGAGCAGTCCGAGCTGGGGGCTGGGAGGGGAGTGGGCAGGAGGACCCAGGGACTGGGGGAGCCCTTAGGGCCTGGGCACCGCACACAGGGTCTGGGCCCGCGGCCGCATGGTGAAAGCCCGGGCAGGCGTGGTGTCCAGGGAGGCCGGGCTGACACCAGGTGGGGGCAGCAGGTGGTACTTCTGCAGGAGGCCAGCAAACAGCAGGAAAAGCTCGGTCCTGGCCAGGCGCTCCCCGACACAGACACGGCGGCCTGCAGGGGAAGTCGAGGCACAGAGTGGGCTGTGCCAGGTCTGCTCCTGGAGGGGAGGGGTGGGGACCTCCCTAGGGAAGCGGAGGAGCAGCCACAGCCACCTTCAGAACCTGAGATCAGGAGGTGGGAGTGGAGGCGGCAGGCGGAGCTGGGGACGTCCCACCCCTGCCACCCTGGTGGTGCTGCCCCACCCCAGCCACAAGGGCTGCTGACCTGCAGAGAAAGGCAGGAAGGCCTCCTGCTTCACGAAGTGCCCGTCCGCGTCCAGGAAATGGCCCGGGTTGAACTGGTCTGGGGTCTGCCACTGTGTCTCATCCAGCAGCACCGAGGTCAGCAGAGGAATCACGGGCGTGCCCTGCGTGGGCAGCCAGGGCACAGAGAGAGGGGCCCCGGGGAAGGTGGGATGGGGCCCAGATCGGGAAGTTTCATTCCAGGATGTAGCTCCTGCCACACCCACCACATCTGGTGTTAGCCCACTTTGCAGGTGAGGCACCCGAACCCAGGGAGGCCACGTGACCCCAGGGCACACAGCCAGGGGCCCCGAGGATAGAGAGGACACCCAGGATGCACGGAGAGGGACACCCCAGGACACACGGAGGGGAACCCCCAGGACACATAGACAGGGATGNGAGAGGGACACCCCAGGACACACGGAGGGGAACCCCCAGGACACATAGACAGGGATGCCCCAGGACACACGGAGGGGAACCCCCAGGACACATAGACAGGGATGCCCCAGGACACACGGAGGGGACCCCCCAGGACACATGGACAGGGATGCCCACAGGACACATGGAGGGGACCCCCCAGGACACATGGACAGGGATGCCCACAGGGCACATGGAGGGGACCCCAGGATATGCAGGGAGGCACCAGGTCTGCTGGCCAGAGCCCCAAGTGCTGGGCTGTGGGGTGAGGGCTGCCTCCCTCCTGCTCCTGGCTGGACGCCCCTTATTGCCTCCAGTTGGGGAGCCCTGGGCCATCAGGCACCCACTGGAGGCTCAGCCGTCCCAGTGCCCCTGCACCCCTGCCGAGGCCTACCCCGAAGGAGATGGAAGGGGCGAGGGAGGCCCGGCCCCACCTTGGGGAGCAGGAAGCCGCCCAGCTGCATGTCGGTGGTGGTGCAGCGGGGCACGTGCGGCAGGAGCGTGATGAACCGCTGCACTTCGTGGAGCACGGCGCTGGTGTAGGGCAGCACCTGCTGGTCCTCCGGCTGGGGAGGCCGCCCACGGCCCAGCACACGGTCCAGCTCCTCCTGCACCCGGCCTGGGGCGAGGGGTGGGCCGCGTCGGTAGGAGTGCCATCCCTCGGCCCTGGGGGTCCCCCGGGGGCAGGTGTCGTCTCACCCGGCGCCGGGGTCTCACCCTGCACGTCCGGGTGCCGGCCCATCAGAAGCGCAGCCCACTGCAGTGTGGCTGAGGTCGTCTCCGTCCCGGCCATGACCATGTCCAGGGTGCAGGCCACTGCGTTGTCCTCAGCAAACAGGCCCTCAGGGTCATCCCCCTGCAGAGGTGTGGGGCAGGGCTCCGTGGGATGATCTGGGGTCTGTCCCCCACCCCACAGACCCAGCCCAGCCCTGGGCTCCACTATGGATGCCCCAGTGATCTGGGCTCAGCCATCCCCCAGGCAGGCAGTAGGGATGCCCCGTTTCACAGACGAGGAGACTGAGGCTCTGAGAGGCCGCCAGCCAGGAGGTGGGGAGCTTGGTGCAGGACTGGTATGGACCCCTTCCAAGCCCTGCTCCCCTGGGGTGGCCCTCAGGACTCCTACAGGCCTTCGAGGAGGACCTGGGTCCTGGCACACCTGTTCCTGCTGGATCAGGGCATCCACATAGCTGCACACAGGGTCCCCCGGGCGCATGTGGGGCCGCCGCGCCTCCAGGAGGGTCCTCAGAATGGCGCGGACCTCCTCGATCTTTCGCAGGACGGGCCGGTGCAGGTGGAGCAGGGCCCCAAGCCAGGGGTAGACGTTGAATAGCTGGGTAGGAGGCAGGAGGAGCAGAGATGAGGACGCAGCCCCAGGACTGCACCCTGGCAGGCAGTGATCGTCCCCAGCAGCTGTGTTCACACCCAGGGGCTCTGGGCGGATGTGCTGGAGGCGGCCACAGAACAGGGACCCTTCGCCCTCAAGGGAGGACCAGGGACTCCCAGAAAACCCCCATCCATGCTCTGGAAGGGGACAGCCAGGCAGGTTTGCACAGCAGGACCTCCTTCCATCCTGGAGAGGGAGGAGGGAGGCGACTGCCACCATGGAAATAACCTTGAACCTCCTGTGAGTCATGGAATGGGAGGCAGAGCAGACCTCAGACCTCGGAGAGTTGGGGCCGCCGCGGACACGAGGCTGTATCTGAGGGGTGAGCCTGGCACCAGCGGGTGCTCCATGACTGCCCACGGCCATCCCGCCACACCTCATGCCACTCGCCTTCCTGGGGTGTCCGTGATCACCAGTAGCGAGGTCCACACGGCGCCTCCGTGGCAAGGAGCTGGCGCCAGCAGGGAAAGCCAGGGAACGCTCTGCTGCCCTGGCACTGCCCCGGACCACGCAGTGCCATGCAACCTCCATCTTCCAGGTGGGCTCCGGGCCCTCCTGGCTGCACCAGTAGGCAGGGTGGTCTCACCCTGGCTAGGATGGGTGGAAGCTGTGCCCCCCGCTCTCGCTTGTGAACCTGCCACTGCCCTCACTCCTGTCACAGCCCTGCCGCTGGGAAGCCAGGAGGACCAGGACCCGTGGCCTCTGGGTCCAGCCGTGACGTGGGTATCACACCTGAGATGCGGGCTTTGGTAAACACACATCGAATACGGTGAGGACCCAAAAGAGGGAAACTTTACATTTTGAAGCAAAATGAAATGCACATGCGTTCCAAACATCAGAGGGATCAACTTTTGTGGTTTTGGGGCACTGTGAAGGGTGTCGGCTGGAAGGTGCCTGGACCGTCAGGGCTGGGGGGGCATGGAGTCCCCCGCAATCCTGGGGAAGCCATGCCTGCCTCCCGCCCCCGCCCTTGAGCAGGTGCATCTGTCACTGATGAGGGCGTCGAGGGAGATCAAGATCCCCCATTTCCTGGAGTGCACAGCGGCTGGTTTGAGGCCACACGACCAGCTAACGTCAGATAGGTCTGGATTCAGGCCCTTGAGTCTGATTCGTTTTGCAAGGTGGGAGGGCCAAGAGCTGAGAGGGGACAGTGCTGGGGCCCCTGTCCTTCCCCTGCACGCCCAGCACCCCGGGCTCCACCCCACCCCGAGGACGGGAGGCAGCCCCTCACCTGCAGGCCAGGGGACCCCAAGAGGACCATGACCTCATCGATGAGACCCAGCAGGGACACAAACACGGGGTCCCGGTAGTCGAACCGGCGGCCAAAGAGGAGTGTGAAGGTGATGTTGGAGGGAGCCCAGCCCAGTAGGGCCAGTGGGAAGGGCTGGCCTGCAAGGGAGACAGACCTCAGGCACGTCGAGGCCTGGGGAGGGGCGTCCCCAGCCCCCTGCTCACCTCTATAGCCATCCAGCTGCCCCGAAAGGCATTTCAGTTCCTGCAGAATCTTGTCAGCCACCGGCTCCCGGCCCACGCCCAGGCTGTGCAGGGCACGCACCGTGAACTGGCGGGCAGCTCTCCAGCGCGCCCCAGACGAGAAGAAGATGCCTGTGGGCAGATGCAGCGCCCAGTGAGCCCAGGTTCTCACCCCAGCCAGTCCCACCAGGCAGGCAGATGTGGTACCTGACGAGCCCAGGTTCTCACCCCAGCCAGCCCCGCCAGGCAAGCGGGCAGGAAGTGAGCAGGCTGACCTAGGGGTAGTAAGACTGGCTGGGCCCTCACCCCCAATCCCACTCCCGTCCCCCTGGACTGGCCCTGGCCCCTCTTGACTTGGGATGAAAAGACCCCTGCTTGCTGGTCCTGAGCACCTGACCTGCTGTGTGGACACCTGGTCCCCCCCAGCACCAGCCTGGAGGCCCAGCTCCTGCCTGCTCTTCCCCAGGCCACCCTGGGAGCCTTTTCCGCTGCTGGCACCCCCACCCCTCCTGGGATCCAGATGCCGCCACACCCTGCAGTCCCCCACTGCGCAGGCCACATACCTACCTCCACCTCGCTGGATGAGCTGGAAGATGGCGATGGGAGGCCGGTCGGCCAGCTCCTGCCCAGGGCCTGCCAGCGCCTCTTTGACCACCTTGAACCCTGTCAGCACCACCGTCTTCTGGCACCCCAGGTGCACAGTGAACACCGGCCCGTAGCGTTCCGAGAGCTGGCGGGATGGCAGGCGTCACCCAGGCAGCCCTCACCCACAAGGCCCCCCTGTGGCCCCCTCAGGCCGGGCCTGTGCTGGGCAGGGGTAGGGACAGAGGGGAAATGGGGGCAGGTGGAGGGAGGCGCCTAGATGCCATACGGCCGGCTGTACAGGGTGGAGCAGGCAGCATCCAGCCTGGAGCCCACAGAGCCCCCTCACCATCTGATGCTTGGCATGGCTGTTGTGGGCTTTTCTTTTTAGCCCAAATTCCCAGGGAGCTCTTTTGAGCCCTGAGTCCAGGCAGCAGGGATGGGGGCTGGCTATCTGCTAGGGTGGCACTTTCTGAAATGCCAGAGTCTACACAGAGTGAGAGCCTGACAGACCCAGCCCCCAGAGACCCTGACCATCCTCGGCTGCAGCCCGGCCAGCAGCACCCCAGCCCACAGTTGGGGGCAGCCAACTGCCTGACTGGTCAGTCCTGTCCCGCTGACCCTGCCTGCCTGAGTGAGGACTGAGCGACAGGGCCAGGGCTGGTCAGGCTGCCCCGTGCCGTGTACGTGTACCCTCTGTCCTCAGCATCCCTGCCCAGGAGGCACGGGTCCTCTTCCCATTTCACAGATGAGGAAACAAAGGCTCAAAAGTGGGAAGTGGGGCCGGGTGCGGGGGCTCACGCCTGTAATCCCAGCACTTTGGGAGGCCGAGGTGGGCGGATCATGAGGTCAGGAGATCGAGACCATGGTGAAACCCCGTCTCTACTAAAAACATAAAAATTTAGCCGGGCGTGGTGGTGGGCACCTGTAGTCCCAGCTACTCTGGAGGCTGAGGCAGGAGAATGGCGTGAACCCAGGAGGTGGAACTTGCAGTGAGCCGAGATTGTGCCACTGCACTCCAGCCTGGGCGACAGAGCAACACTCCGTCACAAAAAAAAAAAAAAAAAAAAAAAGTGAGAAGTGTTTACTGTTGAACACCTGAGGGCCAAGAGGGGCTGAGCGGGCAGCCAACACACGCCCAGGCCCTCCTCCCCTCTGTTGTCCCTCAGCCCGGTCTCCTGCAGACTCTCAGCAGACACAGCCTCCTCCAGGGAGCCCTCCAGACTCCTGCCCCCGTGCTGGACCCTGGGTGGCACTTCCAGGGCTGCTTCTTACTCACTTGTCTGCTTCCCTGTGGGAAGGGGCGGCTTTCCCTTCCCAAAGGCAGGGTGGGCCCTCCGGCCTCCTGCGTCCCCCGCTGGGCCTGGCACCATGAGGGAACAGGCAGTGGAAACGGAGCCTGGCTTCCCCAGGAGTGGGGCCAGGACACAGCAGCTGTCCGGGCCGCGAGAGCTGCCCAGGCCCCCTGACCTACCTCCATCAGGGACCGGTCCTGTTGCGACAGACGCAGCAAGTGCAGGTTCCCGATGAGTGGCAGCGGGCGAGGCCCTGGGGGCCACCGGTGGGCTGGGGAGGTGTCTCGGGCATAGGCACGGAGCAGCCCCCAGAGCCCCAGCAGGCCCAGAAGCAGCAAGAGCAGCAGGGCCATGAGGACGTGGCTGGTGAGGCCCCGCTCCCCTCCTGGGCCCCGTCCCCCCCGCGCCCTTATAGGCCTCCCCGGGAGGGCGTGCCCGCACCCCACCCACCCCACCACCCCTAGAATGTGGAACGAGCAGTTTGCAGGGCAGCCCCCAGCAGGCGGCTTAAAGCTGCAGGCCTGCGTGGAATGTGGGGCTGAGGCCCTGGTGGGGCCGGATAGGGGAGGGCAGGACGGGGGCCCTCTGGGGTCAGGCATCCATGTCCCCTGTCCAGAGAGAAGGATGCGGCCCGTGGACTGTTCTGCTGAACCCACCAGTCCAGGCCCCTCGGCCTTGGCCACCCCTCAGAACTGGAATTCACAGGGCTTTGGGGCCGAGGCCCTGGCTTGGAGGGGAGCTCCCTGCCTTTCACAGGTTCTGAGTGGGACCCTGCAGAGCTCGGGGTTTGCAGGCCTCTCCCAAACCCCATCCATGTGCACCCAGCTCTTCTCTGATCAGTTCCCCACCGGGCAAGGGACAGGAGTGAGACCTCAGGACGGCCGGTGAGGGGCCTCAAATCCCACAGCCCTCACAAGCCGCCACCCGCATCTCCCGACACGTTTCCTGAGGGTGTTCACCCCAGGTAGCAGCCTGCTCCTTTTTGAGGGCTGCCGCCCAGGCAGGGGATGCAACTGTCTGAGCTAGGACAGCAACGTGGAAGGGCTGCCGGGTGGTAGGTGGTGGGGTTTACGAGCCCTGTCCATCTGTCTCCTAAACTGCTGCGAGGGGCGGGAGGGCTGCTGGCAGCAGAAGCAGTGGGGCCTGCTTTGCACAGCCTGCCCTGACATGAGGCAGCTGGAGCCGGCGCCAGTGGGGCGGGACCCTCCCCACGGCCTGTCTCTGGGGCGTTGCCCATGCCCTGTACAAACCGCAGAGCCTGAGGCCCTCACCCCTCCTGGGTTTGGTCCCCCTTGATTGGCTGGCAGCCTGAGGCCCTCACCCCTCACCCCTCCCAGAGTTGGCCCCTTTGATTGGCTGGGAGGGAAAGCCCCAGCCACAGTTGCACGCCTCCTGTGGTGGGGAGCTCACTGCCTCTATCCCGCTGTACAGCCTGGGGGCCAGGGCTGGGTGGCTGCAGTGGGGAGGGAGTGCCTTATACCAGGGCCACTACTGGGTAGGCTGGGGGTCCTACCTGCCTAGCAAAGCTTATTTAATTCAGGGAACATTTTTGTTTTTTTGTGTGTTTTTTTTTTTTTTTTTTTTTTGAGGTGGAGTCTTGCTCTGTCACCCAGGCTGGAATGCAGTGGCTCGATCTCGGTTCACTGCAAGCTCCTCCTCCCGGATTTACACCATTCTCCTGCCTCAGCCTCCCGAGTAGCTGGGACTACAGGTGCCCGCCACCTCGCCCAGCTAGTTTTTTTTGTATTTTTTAGTAGAGATGGGGTTTCACCATGTTAGCCAGGATGGTCTTGATCTCCTGACCTCGTGATCCGCCCGTCTCGGCCTCCCAAAGTGCTGGGATTACAGACTTGAGCCACCGCGCCTGGCCTGTTTTTTTGTGTTTTGTTTTTGAGACAGGGTCTCACTCTGTTGCCCAGGCTGCTATACAGTGCTGAGTACAGGCTCACTGCAACCTCCACCTCCTGGGCGCAAGCCATCCTCCCACCTTAGCCTCCCAAATAGCTGGGACTACAGGCACACACCACCAAGCCCAGCTAACTTTATTTATTTATTTATTCATTTATTTTGGTAGAGATGGGGATCCCACTGTGGTACTCAGGCTGGTCTCAAACTCCTGGGTTCAAGCAATCCTCCTGCCCTGACCTCCCAAAGTGTTGGGATTACAGGTGTAAACCACTGCATCTGGCCTAATGTTTTAAGTTTTGGGTTTTTTGTTGTTGTTGTTGTTGTTTTGAGACGGAATCTCACTCTGTCGCCAGGCTGGAGTGCCATGGCACAATCTCGGCTCACTGCAACCTCTACCTCCCCGGTTCAAGCGATTTTCCTGCCTCAGCCTCCCGAGTAGCTGGGATTACAGGCGCATGCCACCACACCCAGCTAATTTTTGTATCTTTAGTAGAGATGGGGTTTCACCATGTTGGCCAGGACGGTCTTGATCTCTTGACCTCGTGATCCTCCCGCCTCAGCCTTCCAAAGTGCTGGGAATTTTGTAAGTTTCTTTTAGAGAGGGAGTCTAGAGGCTGGTCTTGAACTCCTCCTGGGCTCAAGCGATCCTACTGTGGCAGCCTCCAGAAGCGCTGGGATTACTGAAGTGAGCCAACGCTGGGCCAGCCTCTTTTTCTTTTGAGACGGAGTCTCGCTCTTGTCTTCCAGGCTAGAATATAGTGGTGCAATCTCGGCTCACTGCAACGTCCATCTCCCGTGTTCAAGTGATCATCCTGCCTCAGCCTCCCGGGTAGCTGGGATTACAGGCATATGCAACCACGCCCAGCTAATTTTTGTATTTTTCGTAGAGACGGGGTTTCGCCATGTTGGCCACACTTGTCTCGAGCTCCTGACCTCAAGTGATCCACCTGCCTCGGCCTCCCAAAGTGTTGGGATTACAGACGTGAGCCACGGTGCCTGGCCCTCTTTTAAAAATAACTCGTTAGGCTGGGCGCGGTGGCTCAAGCCTGTAATCCCAGCACTTTGGGAGGCCGAGACCGGCGGATCACGAGGTCAGGAGATCGAGACCATCCTGGCTAACATGGTGAAACCCTGTCTCTACTAAGAAATACAAAAAACTAGCCGGGTGAGGTGGCGGGCGCCTGTAGTCCCAGCTACTCGGGAGGCTGAGGCAGGAGAATGGCGTGAACCCGGGAGGCGGAGCTTGCAGTGAGCTGAGATCCGGCCACTGCACTCCAGCCCGGGCGACAGAGCGAGACTCCATCTCAAAAAAAAAAATAAATAAAATAAATTAAAAATAACTCGTTATGGCTGGGTGCAGTGGCTCACGCCTTTAATCCCAGCGCTTTGGGAGGCCGAGGCGGGTGGATCACGAGGTCAGGAGATGGAGACCATCCTAGTTAACAGGGTGAAACCCCGTCTCTACTAAAAATACAAAAAATTAGCCAGGCGTGGTGGTGGGAGCCTGTAGTCCCAGCTACTCGGGAGGCTGAGGCAGGAGAATGGCGTGAACCCGGGAGGCGAAGCTTGCAGTGAGCTAAGATCCGGCCACTGCACTCCAGCCCAGGCGACAGAGCGAGACTCTGTCCCAAAAAAAAAAAAAAAAAAAAAAAAAAAACTCATTATTGGGAAATTGACAATTCTCTAACGGCCGCCTGTATATGTGTTGCTTGCTCTGGGGGGCATGGCTGGGTGCGCATATTTACATTGTTTCCAATGTTAGGCTGTCACAGAACATCCTGCTAAAAATACGTGTCCATACCTGCAAGGATGGGCACAGTTGCACGGATATCTTAAAATAAATTCCTAGAAACCAGGTGGCTGAGCCAAGGGATTGTTGCTTTCTGATGGCCGGCGGACCTCCAGCGCCCTGCAGAGATGTGTGCCGACTGCGGCCTGGCTGCCCAGGCGGAGCCTGGGACTGTTCGGATCAGGCCTGATTGATCCAACCCTGCCGGTCAGATACTCAGCCCTGTGCCATCCCTATGACCAGGAGGAATGCAGCGCTCTGGCTGGCTCAGGTCCTGCCTGGCCCTGACATCAGAGGCAGGGTGGGTGGGGTGGGTGGGTAGGTGGGCTCCCCCGGAGGGGCTGGAATCAGACCTGGTTCCAAACTCAGCCCCGTACCTGTCGGCTGTGGCAGATGGCAGCTGCCAGAGATGGCCGCACAGATTCTCCCAACCACACTGTCTTTGCGTAAATGTAACACTGTGCTTCTCCCTCCACAGGAAGGCTTGTGGTCTTCCCCCTTTGTGACACAAAGTAGCAGAGGCCAGAAGCCGTGTTTGCTCATTTGGCCTGTGGCATTCACCCAAGGCTTTTGCAGTGCACAGGAGATCCAGCACACATCAAAAACGAACAGTCCCTTGGCTCAGCAACCCAGTTTCCAGAAATTTAGTTTAAGGCATCTTTGCAACTGTGCGGAAAGAAGTGTGCGCCCTGCCTCAGTGACTGGGTGGCCCCCGGAAGAATGCCCCGGAGACTGAGCAGCCACGGCACAGGTTCCCACAGCTCTTGCTTGAATCCCTGTATTTTTTTTTTTTTTGAGACGGAGTTTCCCTCTTTGTCGCCCAGGCTGGAGTGCAGTGGCGCCATCTCAGTTCACTGCAACCTCCGCCTCCCGGGTTCAAGTGATTCTCCTGCCTCAGCCTCCTGAGTAGCTGGGATTACAGGCACCTGCCACCACGCCCGGCTAATTTGTGTATTTTTAGTAGAGACAGGGTTTCACTATGTTGGCCAGGCTGGTCTTGAACTCCTGACCTCTGGTGATCCGCCCACCTTGGCCTCCCAAAGTGCTGGGATTATAGGCGTGAGCCACCACACCCGGCCAAATCACTGCATTTTTTAAAAAGGTCAACAATCCTAGCCCTTGCCTCCTCCTGTACATAACATACCGTCCGACAGGATCAGTGGCTATAATCTATGACCAGATGGACTCTTGCACCGAAACTTTGATGATCAGATTTGGCTCAAAGGTACCCCTGCGCAGGTGCAGAGCCTCCACCACCTGTTGATTGATAAGCTGTGGCCCGAAACATTGCTTTGGAGCAGTCAGACGGAAACTCTGAAACACCCTCCCGGATTGCAGTGCTCAGAAGGAATCTGAATAAAACTAACTTTAATTCTTCAAAAGCAAAAGTTTTCTCTAGTTGACTCCTTGAATCTGGGTGGGCACTTCTGACCACGGTAGAGGCTGGATCCCAAACAGTGATGCAGCTTCCTGTTGGTTCCCTGGGACACCTGTGCCGTGGACCCAGGCGTCATGCTGTGGGGAAACCCAGCAGCTCCTAGAGGGGCCCACATGGAGGGGACCCAGGCCCACAGAACCATGGCCACGCCTCCGCCCAACCCTGAGCCCACCTGCCTGCCAGCCACGTGCACCATCCTGAGTGGATCCTCCCGTCTGAAGTGGAGCGAACCTAGCCGAGGCCCCGTGGAGTGTCTCCACCAAGACCTGCCCAAGTGCAAGTCCATGGGTAATGACTGCTGCTAAGTGGGCTGCTTTGTTATGGGGCGGCAGATAACACAAACGCGGCCATGTAAGCTTCAGGGAGGGATGGGACCCCTGGGAGTCTGTTTCTCAGTGTCAGATGAGGATAAGAGACCTGCTTAACTGGGTTCATTCATTTGCAAACTATAAACGGAGCACGTCCAGCATGCCAGGCACTGTTCCAGGCTCTGGGGATCCCGGGTGGAAAATGCCTAGCAATGCCTTGATCGCTGGGGCTCAAACAAGGTTCATTCCCTCCTCTGAGCTTTTCCTTTTTTCTTTTTTTTTTTTTTTTTTTTTTTTTTTTTGAGACGGAGTCTCGCTCTGTCACCCAGGCTGGACTGCAGTGGCCGGATCTCAGCTCACTGCAAGCTCCGCCTCCCGGGTTCACGCCATTCTCCGGCCTCAGCCTCCCGAGTAGCTGGGACTACAGGCGCCCGCCACCTCGCCCGGCTAGTTTTTTGTATTTCTTAATAGAGACGGGGTTTCACCGTGTTAGCCAGGATGGTCTCGATCTCCTGACCTCGTGATCCGCCCGTCTCGGCCTCCCAAAGTGCTGGGATTACAGGCTTGAGCCACCGCGCCCGGCCGCTTTTCCTTTTTTCTTGTAGACAGGGTCTCACTTTTTTCGCCCAGGTTGCAGTGCAGTAGTACAATCTTGGCTCACTGCAGCCTCAACCTCCCAGGGCTCAGATGATCCTCCCACCTCAGCCTCTGGGGTAGCTGGGACTACAGGTGTGCGCCCCTATACCAGGCTAATTTTTGGAATTTTTTTTTTTTTTTTTTTTGAGACGGAGTCTTGCTCTGTCGCCCAGGCTGGAGTGCAGTGGCGAAATCTTGGCTCACTGCAAGCTCCGCCTCCCAGGTTCACGCCATTCTCCTGCCTCAGCCTCCCGTGTAGCTGGGACTACAGGCGCCCGCCACTGCACCCGGCTAATTTTTTGTATTTTTAGTAGAGACGGGGTTTCACCATGTTAGCCAGGATGGTCTCAATCTCCTGACCTCGTGATCCTGCCGTCTCATCCTCCCAAAGTGCTGGGATTACAGGCGTGAGCAACCACGCCCGGCCTGGATTTTTTATAGACAGGGTTTCAGCATGTTGTAGCTGGGACCACAGGTGTGTGCCCCTACACCCATCTAATTTTTGTATTTTTGTTTTGTTTTGTTTTGTTTTTGAGATGGAATCTCACACTGTCGCCCAGGCTGGAGTGCAGTGGTGCGAACTTGGCTCACTGCAAGCTCCGCCTCCCGGGTTCACACCATTCTCCTGCCTCAGCCTCCCGAGTTGCTGGGGCTACAGGCGCCCGGCTAATTTTTTGTATTTTTAGTAGAGACGGGGTTTCACTGTGTTAGCCAGGATGGTCTCAATCTCCTGACCTCGTGATCCACCGGCCTCGACCTCCTAAAGTGCTGGGATTACAGGTGTGAGCCACCACACCTGGCCCAATTTTTGTATTTTTTATAGACATAGGGTTTCAGCGTGTTGTAGCTGGGACTACAGGTGTGTGCCCCTACATCCTGCTAATTTTTGTATTTTTTATAGACATAGGGTTTCAGCATGTTGCCAAGACTGGTCTTAAACTCCCGGGCTCAAGTGGAGAGCTGGGATTACAGGTGTGAGCCACCACCCCCAGCTCCTTCCCCACTTTTTATACCGGTGAACTGCTCATAAAAATTCTTTACTTTTCTCTCCCAGCTAAAGATCTCATATCTCATATAAAGCAATAACCATTTGCCAGGTGACAGTCAATTAAAAGCCAGTTGTCACCTCCAGGCCACAGGTCCCTCGGGGCTCTCAGACAGAGAGGCTTGGGGCAGCCCCAAGGGAGGGGCTGTCCTTCCACTGCTAAGCCGCTGCTCCGGTCAAGTGAGTGAGCTATTTGCTGGGTAATAAAAGCTCCCATTGTTCACAACCCTGGAAATGTATTAATGAGTAACCCAGTGTGTGGGCCCCTGGTGTAAAATAGTAGTTTATATGACAGGAATAAGGTGCAATTTTCCTTTTGTCGTTTTCAGTGGGCCCAGAGCCCCAGGCCAATCAAGGACCTGACAACTGGGTATCTGCAGCCCTGGGCCCTCCCCTGGGGCCTTGGCGTGAGGTCCGCACTGCCCTGCGGTTCAGAAACATTCAGTGCCAGGCTTGTGGCTCAGCTCTGGGCACACGGAGCAGAGTCCGACCTCGGGCACAGGAATCTAATGGTGTGCATTGCAGAGGGGCAGGTTCACCAGGGCCCAGCGATGGGGAGAGCTAGAAGCCACATGGGGAGGGGACACCTGGGCCAGGCTTGAAGAAGGGCAGGCCCCGGGGTGGGGGCGGTTGGGCTGCCTTGACCAAGCCTTTGTCTGCAAGCAGCCCCTGGGAAGTTGCAGGAACTGGCTCTTAAGCAACAGTGGTTTCGGGTCACACCAGGGGTCCAGAGGGGGCCAGGCAGCAAACTCAGTGTTGCTGGGGGCCCACGGTGCTTCCCACCAGGGCCTGGCTAGTGATTGTGAAAGCGGGGGGGGGATGGATGAGTGAATGGAGGCTGGAGCTTGGGCCATCCATAGCACTGTAAAAGGTCCAGTGTTCGACTTCCTCATGGCCAGGACAGGTTCAGGGCTGGGAGAGGCTACGCAGGTGGAAGCTGGGGTCTTCACTGAGCCCTTTCCCATGACTGCTGTTGCCATGGTAACATCAACAGGCCAATGCCAGGTCCGGGCCTTACCACTTACAATACACTTTCATTCTGTCCTAGGTTGAGTTGCAACTACCCTGTCCCCCATTCATATGGTGAAGTCCTAGCCACCAGGACCTTAGGATGTGACCTTTGCTTTGGAAATAGGTGCCTCACCACCTTATAGGTGGTGGCTCACACCTGTAATCCCAGCCCTTTGGGAGGCCAAGGCGGGTGGATCACTTGAGGTCGGGAGTTCGAGACCAGCCTGGGCCACATGGTGAAACCCCATCTCTACTAAAAATACAAAAAAATTGGCTGGGCGTGGTGGCAAGTGCCTGTAATCCCAGCTACTCAGGAGGCTGAGGCAGGAGAATCACTTGAACTCAGGAAGTGGAGGTTGCAGTGAGCTGAGATTGCACCATTTCACTCATGTCTGGGTTACAAAGCGAGACTGTCTCGAGAAAAAAAAAAAAAAAAAAAAAAAAAGCCGGGTGTGGTGGTGCACGCCTGTAATCCCAGCTACTTGGGAGGCTGAGGCAGGAGAATTGCTTTAACCTGGGAGGTGGAGGTTGCAGTGAGCCAAGATTGAGCCACTGCACTCCAGCCTGGGCAATAAGAGAGAGACTCCATCTTAAAAAAACAAAACAAAGAAATAGGGTTGCTGCTGATGTAATTAGTTAAGATGAAGTTACTAGGGTAGGCCCTAACCCAACATGACTGCTATCCTTATAAAAAGAGGAAATTTAGGTTGGGAATGGTGGCTCATGTCTGTAATCCCAGCATTTTGGGAGGCTGAGGCAGGAGGATTGCCTGAGCCCAGGAGTTAAGGACCAGCCTGGGCAACATACGGAGACTCCATCTATACAAAAAATACAAAAATTAGTCTGGTGTGGTGGTGTGTGCCTGTAGTCCCAGCTACTCAGGAGGCTGGGGCGAGAGGATCGCTGAGCCCAGGAGGTGGAGGCTGCAGTAAGTCGTGATCGCGCCACTGCACTCCAGTCTGGGGAGTAGAGCAAGACCCTGTCTCAAATAAATAAATAAAAATAGGAAATTTGGACACGCACAGGACACCATGGGAACGTAGGGGCCAAGACCAGGTGGTGCTTCTGCAAGCCAAGGAACATCAGAGACTGGCGGCCCCCAGAAGCTGGGAGGCAGGCCTGGGACTGTCCCCAGGGCCCCCACCCTGCCCACTGCTTGGACTCCGGGCCCCAGGACTGAGAGCACATTCCTGTTGTTGAAGCTGCTCCGTAGTGGCACCTGGCTCCAGCAGTCGCAGGCAGCGAGTCTACACGCTCTCCCGTCCCTCCGGTGCCTCCTTCCTCCCCGGATGGGCCTGGTGATGAGGCCTCTGTGCGATGGGGAAATCGAGGCCCCGGCAGACACCTGGGATGCAGAGACGCCCGGCACCGCTATGTGTCCTTGGGCAATTCACTGAACCTTTCTGGGCTTTGGTTTCTCACCCATTCCAAAAGCTGATTCTGCTACCGACTGCTGCGAGGGTCCCAGGGGACGGGAGAGCCCGGGCAGCGCCCACCGGGGCTCAGGAGCTTCCTAAGTCCGAGGGGGCGGGGCCGGGCCTGGGCAGGGGGCGGGGCCGGACCTGGGCAGGGGGCGGGGCCGGGCCTGGACAAGCGGGGGACCGGGCCTGGGCAAAGGGCGGGGACGGGGACTGCACGACGTGCTCGGCGCTCCCGGGATGCCTGCTCGGCGCTCCGCCGGCCGCCCTGCGTACGCTCGCAAGGCACTCGCAGACTCCGGCGTCGCCAAGATGTCGACCGCCATGAATTTCGGGACCAAGAGCTTCCAGCCGCGGCCCCCGGACAAGGGCAGCTTCCCACTGGATCACTTAGGTGAGCAGCGGAAGGTCGGTGGGCAGGGGTCTGGGATGGAGGGTCTGGGTCGCGGCCCAGCGCGGAGCCCCATGGGGTGCCGGCATCTGGCACGGTGCAGGCGGGGAAACTGAGGCACGCCACCCGCCCCTATGCCCCAGCCCCGGGTCACTGCTGCGTTGTGGACCCTGCAGGTGGGAGCTGGCAGGACCGTGGCCGCCGTGATGAGGACAGCGACACCGACTCCTTGCGTCGGGTTCCGGGTCCCCGGCTCCGCCCTGACTCGGTGGGCTGTCTGTGCCCCGGGTTTGCAGAGCGGAGCATTCGGCGGCCGCGAAGCCCGCAGCTGCAACCGGGGCTTAGACGGTGCCTGGCGTGTCTGCTGCAGAGCTCCAAAGTGCTGATCTCTCAATGGTTCTGGCCGGATTCCGGTATGGGGTTAGCCGTTAAATTGCCTCCATGGACATGAAGGCTTTGAAAAAGGATCTGTAGGCCGGGCGCGGTGGCTCACGCCTGTGATCCTAGCCCTTTGGGAGGCCGAGGTGGGCGGATCACTTAAGATCAGGAGTTCGAAACCAGCCTGCCCAACATGGGGAAACCCCGTCTCTACTAAAAATATAAAAATTAGTCGGCTGTGATGTGGCTCTCCTGTAATCCCAGCTACTCGGGAGGCCGAGGCAAGAGAATCGTTTGAACCGGGAGGCGGAGGTTGCAGTGAGCCGAGTTCCGGCCACTGCACTCCAGCCTGGGCGACAGAGCGAGACTCCGTCTCAAAAAAAAGCAAAAAA